>NC_028458.1:19847161-20009220 GCF_000263155.2 Setaria italica | reverse complement strand
CGGTCTTCAAGTGGCCGGTGGCACAGTCAATGCCGAGAGCAGCGGTGGTCTTCAAGTGGCCTGCGGCACGGTTGAGGCCGGCGTGGGGCTGTGGGGCTGTCGTGGTGGTGGTGGTGGCCAGCGTGGGGCTGTGGTGCTGTGGTGGTAGTGGTGGTGGCCGGCGTGGGGTTGTGGTGCTGTGGTAGTGGTGGTGCTGGCCGGCAGCTGTGGTGGCCGGCGACGTGCTTTTTTTATTTTTTTTAGAAAAATGTTGCCGAGTGTTTTTTGGGCACTCGGCAAAGCTTTTGCCGAGTGCCCGATAAAAAACACTCGGTAAAGTTTTGTTTGTTGAAAAAAAAAATTGCCGTGTGCGGTGTGCCGAGTGTTACACTCGGCAACCACTTTGCCGAGTGTTTTTAGGGTTTCGCCGAGTACCTGGGGCACTCGGCAAACATCCTAACTCCCGTAGTGTAAGCTTTTTTAGCCCATATTTGGATGTATTATTTCAAAATAAATGGCCTAAAAAAGGAGTGGTTGCTATAGCTTCCGGCCCACCCCTTGAACCATGTGCATGGCCAGGCCATGGGCGAGCGACACCATCACATACAAGCCAACACTTATTTCGCTACTACAAAATCGCCTAGTAAGTTTAGAACCATTTGTGTATGCGGTTCTGAACAGATGTTGATCGGTGTCTGTAGAATGCACCCTGCTTAGCGCCAATATTCCATGTGCTTTACACAGGTAGTACCAATCAAAATCACCATGCAATCATTGACAACATATGGCTGAGAAAACCTCACCTTAGATGGCTTCCAGCCTGTCTGAGTTGTAACTGTATGGGATAGTGATCCCATCTATAACTTTTGCAGAACGAACCACAAATAAGCATGTTTAATTGATTCTTTTTAGTTTTAAGCAGGATACACTATGCAAAGTAAGCTATATATTCTTCACAACAAAAAAAAATAAGTTGCATACGGTACGGTAGTGATGCACTGATGTTTAGTTCGCACCTTTTTCTCTTGAAAGTGAAGTTAGTCATATTCTAAACACACAATTTGGTGTGACTGTTTGGCTTATGCGGGAGTTTTCTCTGATCACAACAATTATTATTTCAGGAGTATCTTGTTTTGATTGACCAGTTTCAACTCTGAAAGTGGTTGGCATGCACGTATTGTGGGCTGTGGCTTGATTTTCAGTCCATCACTTCATGCTGCGAAGCGTGCTATATATGACAGACAAAGTGAGAATGCACCTATACGCTATTGATCACCACATGATTAACAATTGCATGCTTATTAATCACCAATAATTAATAAGCTAGCTCACATGAATGGAGAAATGGAACCATTGAGGGTGAAAGAATTTTCACAACAACTCGACGTCATTTATTGTAAAAAGGGCATGTGTGGACAGTGTCAGCTCCTCCGAGGCCCTCCTGGGAGATAATTAGATGGAAGAAAATGGAGCTGGTACTGATCGATGATTTGACAAGCGTTCGGCAATGTTTGCATTGAAGCTAGAAGAAATTAACCCTAATTGCAGGCTGAAACAAAGCCTCCTGGTTTACCTTGAAAAAAAACATAAACCATATTCTGGACTGATGGAGTCCATCAGCTAGCCACATAAATTTTAATTTACAGTTCTCAAATCCCCAAAGATTGGGACTGGGTTGATCATCATATATTGATTTATATTAGAAAATAAATTGTTGGGGTTTATTATGGAAGCAACATTTCATTAGAAATTTTATTGATTTTCTAATTAGTAAACAATTCAATTCCTATAAGAATTGTGAGAAATTCACATGCATTAAGTCGCACCCAAAAGCTTAAACTGATGGAGCCATAAGACGTGGAATATATATGAGTAGGTACATTATATTAAATTAAGCTAGTTAGAACTCTACACCTCTAGCTCATATACTCCATCTGTCCCAAATTATAAGTCGTTTTAGCTTTTTTAAATTTATAAGTTTTGCTAGATATATATTTATATCTAGATGCATAGTAAAATATATGAACCTGAAAACCCAAAACGACTTGTAATTTGGGATGGAGGGAGTACTATATAAGGTTTCATGCAGCAACTAGTTGCACTCAGAAGCTTAATCTGATGAAAAAAGTGGTGAATTGTCTAATTCAGTTATACATCAACAATATGTTTAAAAATGTCTTTCAAATCTATTTGTACAAGCCTTCCAGGAGCGCAAGAAATAAAGGACATAGCATACAACTTTGGGCATTTGAAAGGCGAAGAGCAACAGTGGGAGAGGGAGGTGATCCATGGCGTGAGCAAGCTAAGGTTGATGTGCGCAGATGCAGGAAAGCAAATGGTGTATGAATAATGGGATAAAGAGGTGATAAATTGATATAAAGATCGAGCTGTCGCAAGCCTCTTCTATATTTTGAGATCACACAAACCTTACCTATTGACAGTGCCACTGTTCATTTCATCTACTATAACTGTTGCATAATGATCTATACTAACAAACGGTATGCTTCATTTATTATTTTTTATTATCTTCAAAGAATGCGCCTGAACTGTTAGCCACGTGCTTAGGAAAACCTACAAAATCATGCGCTTCAGAGAAGCTCTTTTGAGACTTTAATTTGTTGCATTTTAAATACTTAATCTGTAGTAGGGAACAAATTCAGGGTTATTTATCATTATTCATATACATTTCACACATATATGGCAATGCCAAACATAGTTTCTCGCTGCTGGGGAATACACCTTCAGTCCCGGGTCCAAACCCTCCTTTAGTACCGGTTGTCCAACCGGTATTGCTATTTCGGTACTAAAGGGGGACCTTTAGTACTGGGTCAAATAACCGGTACTAAAGGCACATTTAGTACCGGTTGTTTATACCAACCGGTACTAATTTGGTGACCCTACCTGACCGACCCCACATCACCGCCGGCCACCCTTTCGTCGCCTTGCCTTCGCTGCGACCCCGTCGCCCAGCCGGCCACCCTTGTGATGCGCTCCGCTGACCCCTTTGCGCTGTCGGCCACCATCGCCTAGAAAGAGAGAGGTGAGGCCACGCACCTCGTCCTGTCGTGCCGCCACCCCTCAGATCCTGCCGCCCCCGTCGCACCTCCGTGCTCTCCCACCGCACTAGCATGCAGATCCGCACCGCGCTGCAGATCCTGCTGCTCCACGCGTCATCGCCCACTGCTGCTCCACGCGCTATCGCCCGCTGCAGCTCCCCACGCCGTCGCCCGCCACTCTGCCTCTGCGCTCCCCTACCACCATGCTGTCGCCTCACCTCGCCCCGCCGCCGGTCCTCACCATCGTCGCAGTGAGGGGCGCACGAAGGGGAGAAGGGAGCGCAGCCGTGAGGGGAGGGGAGGGGCTCCTGGAATGGGATCCGGTGAGGAGCGGACCGGGGGAAGAAGGGACCGGGGGAGAAGGGAGAGAGAGGGACCGTTTGGGAGAAATTGAAGAGGGAGAGTCACAAGCGGACGGAGAGGACCAGATGCGTGCGGACTTCAATCCAGTGAAGATCAAATTTCGGATCCCCACCCATCAATTAGTACCGGGTGGAACCTCCATCGGATACTAAAGGCTCTCAGGCACATTAGTGCTAGTTGGAAGCTTCAACCGGTACTAATTTGTGACTTTTAGTACCGGATGAAGTCTCCACCTGGTACGAAAGGGGTCACGGGAGGCTCCTTGTGAACTAGCGGATGATTCCTTTGGGAATTCAAGAACCGAGAGGAAACTGCCCATTTCTGGCAGCGGATGGTCTTGTCCCTCAAAGATTTTATAGAGTAGCGTGTGCACTTATAGGATAATAGGAATATAAGGGTATGTGCACTTAGGTCATGGGCTTAACTTTTCAACAGGGTCTGAACTGAAAATATGGCCCAACAATAGTGAATGTCTACGTGGGCTGGCTGTTTACATGGAGCAAAGCAGAAATAGCTTATTGGGCCATGCAATATTTCAATTTGCATTTAGTTTTCACTCAGATTTTAGACCAATGAAAAAATGACACATCAGAAGACTAAAATCCTCTAGAAAAGCAAACAGTTGACCCTTTCTTCCTCTTCTCTCGACTATAGCGGTGACAAGTGAAAAGAAGGCGATCTCGATCTGGCGCCATCCTCCCTGGTTCCTCTTCTTCTCCGGCAGCTTCTTGGTGCTGGAGATGGAGGGGAACCGGGAGTTTGAGCGCTGGTGTAAATACCCTCTATGTTTTAGATAGGTCTTCCCCCCGGCTTGGGGTAGTTTATACCTTGGTTCTCTCCAGTGTCGATGCTCCTCATGGCTCTTATTGGTGAGTTCTAAGTCTACTACAACCCAATGACAATGGGTTGGATTTCCATCCCCATTTTGGGTTTCTTTGTTACCTTGTTGGCTATCTTCGATTCATTGGCAAGGGAGCCGACTTCTGGACCACTAGCAATGGATCTCAAGCGGGAGGTGCCAGCTCCTGTCTTACCCGATGAAGGAACGGCCGATGGTCGTTTGTCGTTGCCTGTGCGTTTAGCGGTTCAATGGTGCGTCGATGCGTTCGATGTGTTGTCTATTGTGGTGTTTCAAAAAGTCGATGTGTCTTTGTCGGTTTGGGATTCAACTTCTGGCTTCATTCTCCGCGCTCTTCTTTTCGTCAAACCCTAGTGCGGCGGTTTGAGGAGCGTGTTTGTTCGGTGGCCATGAAGTTGCTCACGAGCAAGATGCTATGGAGGATCTGTGTGGGGCTTCAATGTAATTTTTCTGTTTCTTAATGGACCTCGTAACAAGGGGTGGAATGTAATTCTCAGTTATAAAAGTCCAAGCCGTTCCTCTCAAAAAAAAAATCAAAAGAAAACTGAACGATGGGGGATGATTTCTCAATAAAAAATGCAAGAAACAGCACAGATAAAAAATTGAATGAAAACAAACAAGGAAATCACTCAGATTTCCATCAGCATGCAGCACTCAGTAATGAAAACAGACATGAGCTCCTCACGTGTTAGCCTACGTTAGCAGTACCCACCCTGCATCAGCGGCCTCCTTTCCCATCGCTTCTGTTCACCCACGGGCAGACAGCAGAACTGCAGAACCTGAGCAAAACAGAGGAGGTAGTAGCGGAAGAAGCGAAGAACTGCTCATTTGGCTCTTGACGGCCACCCATGGAACGGAAGTGGCTGGGAGCTTTGACTAGGACACCCATACCACCGACGGTTGAGGCGCAACCAGTCGGACCGAGATCCCAGACGCCTCGAAAGCGACGGTGGCTGCTGCTCCGGGCATGCTCGTCCTGGGCTTTCTCATCTCTCACCAGGGCTTTCTCATCTCTCACCAGGTCGAGCAGACAGAAGCACCAGTGATCTCTCACGGCGGCGGCGGGCGGCGCGCCAGAAACGACTGAAGTGTTTTTTTCTTTTTGTTCGAGGACGATGGGTCGATGGCGGCCCAAAGTAACAATTTCGGCCCACACACGAAGTAGACAACACAAAATAGCACGCATCTTCAAACAATCCCAGCCATAGAAAAGTGAGTGAAAATAGATCGCAAAAATCAACCGAGAGATGTTTAGAAATTCCGTATTTCAATGGGCTAAAAAAATTAAACCTTCAACAATACACCATCCCCAGCCCCCTAATTTATCAGCAGCGATTAGGGCGGTTAGGGGGTATAAGATGGCAATGCCAACATAATTAATCATGTGAAATATCGATTGATAATTCCCTCAAAAAATATCTATCGATTGACAAGCTCTAATAATTTTCAGTCTTCGAAAAATTAGTAGGCATTTCGAATTTTTAGTCGTACGGAGACGTGTGGTTGGGAACTGTTTTTCCGTAGGAATTCTCAGGGGCCACCGAATCCCGGCCCAAAAGTTCGTACTCACTCATGTGGGCCGGATCAGTTTGCACGTGTAGCTCGGGCTACATCATCTGCTCACGGTTTCAGGATCTGTCAAGTCGAGTCCGATGGTCGGAAAAGAAAATAAAAGAAATGCTCGGACAAAAATTAGATGGACTCGTACTGTCATACAACCTGGAGATGGCGAAGGTTATGCACGTTTAAGAAGCAAGAAGTGATGGTTGCATCATTGGATTAATACCATTGACTTGCACCTGCCGGATGAAACGATTGGAGACACCTTATCTGCCTAGCTAGTAGCTCCAATAGACGGATTTGCATTTTGTTTGCAGATTTTTTCATTCGGCCGCAAATAATCACTTAATCAGATTTGTCATATATAATATGTTGATTTGCCTATTATTAGAGAATCTTTCCGGTACTTTTTTTAAAGGTGCACGAATCTTAAAGCAATTACATCATCAATTAACTATTTATTTATTACTTTTCACAGGCAATTACATCTTTTCACTTGGTCCCGTCCTGGGGTAGAGCTGTGGTTTTATTAATTACTGTTTTATTAATTAACTATTAATGAAATTGAAGAACTACTTGAATAGAAGAACACAGCTCTACGGGAGTTACAGACCGTCAGGAACTTAGAGAGGGTGCTACAAAAGCAAAGTGATAACATTTCAACTCTAGAGCAAACTAATGACCAGTTACGGAACAAATGGACAACACGTCTACCTACCTTGACAGAAGCCAAGGCTGCGCTACAACAGAGATTGAGGCGATACAACAAGAAGAGAAGAAAACAACAAGAACATTATAACATAACTAAAGAATTCAAAGACTTCAGTTCAAAATCTTGAAAACGAGGCGACACGACTGAAACAGGAACTTTCAATCTCCTCGACGGCGCAGGGGATGCTACAGCGGCCACTCTTTCAGAGGGCACTGCCTCGTCAGCGGCGTTCCAGGTAGAGCTCCTCAATGCCCAAGAGTCGGCAGTGGACGTCGTTCATCTCGCGATCTATCAGGACGTTCTAGCGCGTGGAGTGCCGCCGCCGTTGAGAGCTGCATCGTCGACAACTGCTGCGTATGCTCGTTGCCTCGCGCGGATGGGATCGGTTGGAAATGGGCCAGTATGGGCTGGACAGGACAGGGCCAGGCCAGACGAGGTCCATGGGAAATGTAATTTTAAAAAATGGGAACAGGGCCGGCAGTGCAATTTTCTAACAAGGTGACCGGAGCGGTTCTCATTAATCATTATTATTTGTTTTGACAATTTATTTTTGCCTTCAACTTTGTCCCCAAATCGGCAAACCCAGCTCTATGTATCGTCTAATTTTTGTCAATAGGAGCCGTGTGGAATCTGTTGAGAGTAGAAAGGGAGGCTGAAAGAATGAATTTGAGAATTCTCTTCATTAATTGAATGAATGGTGTGGTTAGTGAAAAGACATGCCCAAATGTCATATTGAGCATCTCATCAAGATTGGTTTTCATGCTATTCCTCCTCACCTCAAGGACCTTCTCATGGTACATCTTCATCTCAAGGACCTTCCACGTCTCATGGACCATCTAGCTCTCACAGCCTCCCCCTTCTCGTGCTTAAAAGAAGAAGGGGATATTCAATTTTTTATCTCAAGGATTATTTGTTTACTTCAATGTGAGCCGCCACAATGCGGATGAGATGTATGCCCACAAGAAGTACGTTGATGAGCAGCTCTTGAAGATTGAAGAAAGGCAAAAGGCTATCATGGCAAAGAATAACATGCTATTGGGGAGAGATCCCCGGTACCCGCAAGGAAGGAAGAAGATGGACTCCTACTAGGATTCCCCTGTAATCCTACTAGGACTCATACCTTATAATCCTACTAGAACTCCTACCATGTAACCGACTAGTAATCCCGCCCCCTAAGTATATAAAGGAGGGCAGGGGTCCCTAGATCGGTATGCGAAGACCTCGTAGAACCACAACAGAGGATCAAATCCTCAAGCCTAAACCAAGGCAAAACAACACCCAAGCGCAGGCGCAATATACAACACTCCAAATAAGACGTAGAGTATTACGCTACTCTGGCGGCCCAAACCTGTATAAAGACACGCCGTGTCTTGTGTCCTCGCTTTTACCTTCGAGTTCCAGGTCCGGCGATCCCCCACCAACCACAATAAATATATTGCAACAAAATAAGGTATATTTCAATGGGCAGTGCAACTGCTATAAATATATTGTTTATATTCCTGTGGGATGAATGATTTGATAGTCATATTTACTACAAATTTATAATCCATGAATCTTTGGATATACACATTGACGGTAATCATCATAGGATGTAAACCTTTTAGTGATGAGCAAGTAATTTGCTGCCTTAAAGCACGATCTCAGTGCAAATAAATTCTTAGATAAGAACTTATCGCAGCTAGTGCCTAGGTCGCATCATCTTGTGTTATTCTAAAATCATATTTATATATCTTAATTTTGATTTTGCATCACCTTCTACATGATGTATAATATTGATTAAGTATTAATTATACAAACAAAATAAATTGCATATGTAAAGATTATTCAACACCAATGAAAGATCTGCGGATCATGATAATGCTCAATTATTGTGGTAAATTTGGCATCCTTATTACATGGGTGCTAATACCTGATGGTATATCTAACAATGTGCATGACAACCCATATTTGCATAACAATCTAGTGGCTAAAATAGAAACATGCCTAATTGAATATTACAGACATGAATATTATACACATGTAAATAAAGGTAAGTTTGAGGGTTATAAAACGGAGGTGGCTTTGTAGCCTGGTTCGTCCTGGCGGCTCGGCCCGTGGCAGCCCAGCATCGGCCTGGCCTGCGGGCGGCCCAGCAGTAGCGGCCCAAGCCGGCCTGGTTGTCATCCGGCCTGCGGGCTGTGCAGGCCTCCAGGCCGAAGGCCCAAAGCGGGTCGGCCTGTGCTGGCCCGTATAAAGGGGTGGAGGGTCGGTTAGGGAACCTAACCGGCCGCCTCCCTTGAGCCGCCGCCACCGCCTTTTGGCACCGTGCCGCCGCCAGCCTCGGAACGGCGGCGCCACCATGTCCGGCCGGCCTGAAGGCCATGCAGCCGCGTGAATCCATGCCGCCGACTCCCGGCCGCGCGCGCCACGCCATCTGCCGAGTCCGGCGCCTCCATCTCCTCCAGCTCGGCCGCCACCCCAGGTCGCCGGCTCCGCTGGCCGCCGGCCTCCGCCGGCGTTCAGAAGTTGGAGGAGAGGCCCAGCGAGGCTGGTAGGCTGGGCTACACGTCCCACGGCGAATGCCCGAGTGGGCTGGGTGCCGAGGGCGCCTGTCTTGTGTGGCCTGCGTCGCTGGCTTGGCTTGGGGGCCACGTGCGCGGCTTCCAATAGACCTCGTGCGAGGCGCTACCGGCATGGCTCGGCAGTCCTGCGGGCATGGCTGCCGCAAGGGCATAGGCTAGTCCCGTCAGGATGCCTGTGCCACCACCAGAGCGCATGGAGATCGACAGAGGCAGCAAGGCAAACAGACAGAGCATGGACATATTGGGGAAAATTTGAAGAACGCAGTTCCATTTTCCATCTAGAATGCATGAAAATGGTAAGAGCAAAACGATTGCGTACAGTTTCTGATGCTTTTGTTCTTCTGTGATGACGGCCGATTTTTTCTTTTCTCGATGTTGAGTGGATTCATCGATGCTAATGATGATCACCGAGATGAGGAGTTCAGGTGACTGCGGCCACCAAAACCACGACAACGACGGCCATGTCGTCCTGCAGGACAATAAAAACGCGGGAAGAAGCAGCCGCCCATGGTGCCAGTGCGGTGTTGAGGCCTTCTGGCTCCGGTCTTCTTTGTTTCCGGTGGAGAACAGAGTGTCTGGTAACACGCTGAGTATTCTGTTCATTGATTGAATGAATAGTGTGATTACGTATTTATACATAATGAAAAGATATGCATAAAAGGTTCGATGTCTCTTTAGGGGTTGGCCCCTTCAGGGTGATCCTTGCGAGGGTGGGTCGTTTCAAGGGTTAGCCTTTTCATGAAAGAATTACAATTATTTACTTAATTGATCACTAATATAAAATGTTTTCATGAAAGAATTATAATTATTTACTTAATTGATCACTAATATAAAATGTTTCACAACAGAATCTAACGCTGCCAACAACATCGTATCTTTTTTGTGCCCAAAACATCGTCTCCACCTAATAATCCCGCGCGTGTATTTTAATCTTGTTCCCTGCACGGCCAAGTTAACCAGTTGCGAGTGCCCACCGTCAATGAAGCCTACTCGTTCGTAGCTAGCTTTATGTCAAAGACAAGGAATTAATAAAGAGTGACATGCATGTATGAGCACCGTGACCACATGCATGTACGCATGCCTCTCAACTAACAGTTGCATCAACATATGACCTGGCACGTCTTAGGTGCTTTGCTCCTAATAATTGGCAGGCACGACACTTCATGGACTAGCTATAGAACGGAGATGGTGACAAATTTCTGCTTTCTTTTATCATTTTCCTTTTTTAAGAAAGAAGAAGTGCAATGTTAGCGAAAGAGAACAACTAAATGTTGATGCCTCCGATCGCTTTGTTTTTTGTTCTAGCTAGAATATTTACACGTGCAATCTGGCTTCTAAACTTTCAGACATAAATACATGGAGTTGTTCAGTGCTTTTATATGAAAATGATTTTTTTGTTTCGTGAGACATGTGAAAATATTTATATTTGTCATCAAATATAACATCGTCATATAGTCATTTTTTTCAAGCACTCTAAACTTTCTATCCTTTTGCTAATGCAATCAGGAAAAGTAGTAGTCTAGTGGTTTCTTAAGTTCCTTCTGAATGGTCATTTCATATTTTTAATTAAGTTGGCTAACACAAGAAAAATTAAAGTCCAAGTACTCGTTAAGCACTTTATAAAAAGCTTAATTAGGATTCAGAAAGGATGGTGTGCGTGCACTCTTATAGCCATAGCTCGGTGGTTGGGGAGTTTTTCTGAAGTAAAGAATCATCATCAGAAAGGTGCAAACCTAGGGATGTTCGCTACTGCACTTGATTGAGGTAGCCACGACTTGAGTTCACAACATGAGCAAGCCATGGCAAACCCTTAGTTAACTGTTATTAATTACTAATAGAGTTTGCTCGCATTTACCAATAACATTCTTGAAATATCAACGTGATCAATGTCAACGAGAAACACCGACATTTTCGCTTGATTGGAGGTTCACTATGCATGCATGATAGCTCACCATGTAAATTCAATCACTAATAAGAAGGAATTGTTTTCTGATGCCAAATTTGAGATCATCATGCATGTGTCCATCGTACTGATTGATTTTGACCAATAATGCAACACTGTTGCTATGTGATGGCATGGAAACCACACACGATGTTGGTGGAGCAGCTGGTACCTTGCCACAAAAGGTACTCACAATCTTCACTCGATGGATCAGCTTGTCGTCCCTTTGTTGCCGTTAGTTGCAATGTTTCTATCTTCATTTCGCGTTAAGGAAGGAACGGGCTCTGATGCGTTGAAGGCCTGAAAGATGTGAACTGGCTGGCTGATCTGACGCTAACATGCATTTTCTCCCGTAGGCATGTGCCGATCAAGGGACACTTGGAACCTTTTGTTCCCAGGAGGTTGTTCGGAGTGGAGTTGGTGGGGAAAGCTCTCGTCCTTGTGCGCCCATTTCATCACTCAATCTCATAATTGGTTGGTTCTAGTGTCTGCTTGCAACGCGAGAACTTCAGAAGGAATTATTTCGGAACTTTTTCATGGATCGCTAAATAGATTCTAATCTAAAGTTTCAATGGATGCCAAAACAAAATTGTTTATCGGGTGGAGTTGGTGGTCACAAATCAAACATTGAAACTTCAAGGTGCAATAAGGATCTCAAGAAAATAAAAGATCATTAACTTGTCCCAAATTATATTCTAGAAGGGCAGGATGGTTACATACATTATATCTTTTGTCATAATTAACCTTTTCTCTCCTTTTCTTTTCAACATATTAATATGCTCGTATGAACATCTTTGAAATTGAGTCGATAAATTTTAAGATTGATCTATCAACAGGTATAGGCATGTAACCTACAGACTAAGGAATAACTAACTAAAAATAGAAACACTGATACTGAATTGTAGACAGAATCCAAGTTGACAAGTTCCATCTTTGTGTTAAATGCAAGCGAGGTAATGTATCTCTGGAGACATTTGTCTTGCCGATGTCGTCACATCATTTTACCCTTTCTAATCTAAAATAAAGACTAAAAGAAAGTAGAAACTGGGAACGAGCAAAATTATAGGTTTTGTTGGTGTGCTTGTAGCCGTTTTGTCTTCTTGCATGGCGATGAGTAGGGATGAAAGCGAATTGGATACGAATCGATATTGTGGATACAAATACATATATTTATTTTTTTCTCGAATTTGGATATGAATAGTGACAAGATGTATCGAATATTGATATTCATCTTATTCGGTTCTTAGAAATGTAACTTTGAGGATCCGGATTCGGATCCAGTACGGATATTAAATTTTGGATATTAAATTTCGGATTAGTGTCTAAACCCCAGCGTGGAGGTAGGTAACGTGGCGATGAGGCAAGACGGGCACGCTTTATCGGGGCGTTAACCTTGATTCGGGCCGTCCTTGATGTGACAAAATAAAGGTAGCCACTCATGTATTCTGCTCCGCGTGTCTTGTATTCTAATCCACCGTTGCGTTTAGGCTAGCTCGTCACGTTGCAGACAGCCGACAGCATCGACTCATATTTACAAGTAATTATTTTTTTCGAAAATAAATGACGTGGTCATCGATAGCAGGTAGCACGGGAGGAGTAATTAGCCCACATCAATTTTCCTCGGCCATTTGTATTTTTTTTCTTTTCTAACAGCCAAATATGGACGGAGGAGTGGAGTACGGCGCACCCGGGAGCGGTGGGGGTAGGGTGTCAAAGCGGTGGAGGGGAAGCACAGGAGCGATCCGGGCCATGTACCGAGTGATCGGACGGCCGGGAAGAATGCGCTCCGCCCCCCGGCGATTTGTTTGTTTCCGGCCGTGCATCTAGTGGGGCCGACTGACCGACGATAGCTGACCGCCTGATTCATCTCAGCTCAGGGATGTCATCACGGCGGGCCAGCAGAGTCCCAGTCCCCCGTGAGCTGGTACCTGGTATGGCAGCGGCGTATGCTGCACGATCGCGTTCAAATCGCCGCCCTAGAGTGTGCCCCGCTTGTCAGTGGGGTGCATGGACCAGTGATGACAAGTACGACCCTTTCATCACGTTTGCGTCTTGTTGTCTCACGCTCGCAGTACGGTGGTTCCGACACCGACAAGCACCTGCTGCTTTCTTGTACGCGTGCGCCTAACACCTTCATACCGTATCATACGCTTCCCAGCCGTCGTACCCATAACACGTTTCCGTGAATGTGTGTAGCGAGTAGCACCTCCACAAGTCAGCGTGCTACACCAACTTGCTTCTCCTAGATACTACTACTAGTTCCCTCTGAGAAGGAAAACGAAGTGCTACCCACTCGTGTTGACAAACAACGTAACACACTACATGAGTCTCACATGTGTGAGGAACACAACGCCCTGGGAATGATGCCCGATGATTCAACCAACCAGCACCACCGGTAAGGGGTCGCCATGGGGAAGGTTGCCGTCTCATTTTCACGGAGGGGAGCACCGAGTACGTGTGAGATAAAGCTTCCAAGAAGGCGGCTCCATGTGTATTTCTTCACAGTATGTAGTGTATCAAGTACACCTCAATTCGTCTGTCGGCACAAAAGGGGCGCCGTAAATTAATCAACAAGTATATAAAATCCATGAAAAGAAAACTACGTTTGTGCGCTTCGTCCATTCAAGAGTACGATAACTTGTACAGTACACACTCATTTATGACTCGTACAGGTATGTACCACTGTTCCCTACTGAAAAAGATTTTTAAACGCTACAGTACTTATAAATTATGAAAGTAAATCTACATTAATGGATTTTCATATTTCAAACTAAATATTTTGCAAAATGATTGGTAGTCTCAATATTCATGTATTATTTTTTTATGTCAACTAGCTAATACTCCTACATAGCAGCTCGACGTGCGTCCTTGTATTATTTTTGAATAAACATTTTTCGTTTATTCCCTGTTATTCCAAAAATGCTTGGATATATAGTAAGCTACTGACGTTTACTTGGTCCTAAACTTACCTAATCATTTCATCCCATTATTGTAATTTTCACTTAATTACATGTGTATGTCCTTACGATCCCAGATAATGGATCTTAATTGCTTTTATCCAAGAGCGCGCGTTCCATTTCATGATGAAGCACTCATGATCCATCGTGCTAAAAACAAGTAGTGATACATTGGATACAGCGGCTCACGTCCTCACCACGCCGCCATTAGTCTTGACAAATGCAAGACTAATGGCGCATGTAAGTATCAATATTATCCCCTAACAAATAAAATAAATAAATACAATGATAAAGCTCTCAAATTTAATTATGACAAATACCCCATCGTAATCTTCTAGATTTAAATTAATATTATCCAGTATCCACTAATGCCAAAATGTTTTCTGTTTGCAAATGAAAGAAAAGGAGAGCTTTTCAACACCCAGGAGAGCTGACACTAAGGGGGTGTTTGGATACGAGGTGCTAAACTTTAACAGTGTCACATCGGATGTTCGGATGCTAATTAGGAGAACTAAATATGAGCTAATTATAAAATTAATTGCAGAACCCTATGCTAATTCGCGAGACGAATCTATTAATCCTAATTAATCCACCATTAGCAAATGGTTACTGTAGCACCACATTGTCAAATCATGGACTAATTAGGCTTAATAGATTCGTCTCGCGAATTACACTCCAATTGTGCAATTAGTTTTGTAATTAGTCTATATTTAATACTTCTAATTAGCATCTAAACATCCGATGTGACGGGTGTTAAACTTTAACATGTTGGAGCCAAACAAGCCCTAAGCCCAGGCTGAGCTGGTTTGTGCACACCTTAAGGGGGTGTTTGGATACAAGGTGCTAAACTTTAACAGTGTCACATCGGATGTTCGGATGCTAATTAAATGGTCTAAACATGAGCTAATTATAAAACTAATTGCAGAACCCTATGCTAATTGGTGAGATGAATCTATTAAGCCTAATTAATCCATCATTAGCAAATGGTTACTGTAGCACCACATTGTCAAATCATGGACTAATTAGACTTAATAGATTCATCTCGCAAATTATACTCCATCTGTGCAATTAGTTTTATAATTAGCCTATGTTTAATACTCCTAAGTAGCATCCAAACATCCGATGTGACAGGTGTTAAACTTTAACACGGTGTTCCCAAACACCCCCTAAATTATGTGACAAAGTGAGGTTTCCACCTACCTTAAATTAGACATATCAAGGGCTCGATCAGGGCCCCTACCCAGATGAGCTGGTTTCTGGTTGCACAGCATCCAGGTTCCAGTGCCATGACTCATGGAGGTTGGCCGCACCATGATTTATCTGACTAATAAATAATTATCCAAAGGAGGATTTGCATGTTGCCAGACTACTGATTGGTCTCCTAGCTCTCGAAGCCGAAGGCTGCGGAAACCAATATGTGCTGTCCGTTCCAAATTGTAGATTGTTTTAACTTTTCTAAATTTATTGCTGCTACTATACATCTAAATAAATACCATGTCTAGGTACCTTAAAATATTAAAACAGCCTATAATTTGGGACAGCTGACCAATAATTACAATGGAGGGTTTAATTTGTGAACTACTGAACTTATTATAACCATAAAACTTGAGATTAAGCACCACAAAAAAGAAAAAAAAATATTTCTGCGACTATGGGATAGTCAGAAGTTTACTGCTCGATCCTGACCTTAGAGGTTAGCAACAACCAAGAGTTAGGTAGAGAAGAACATTCCGTAATACAGAATGGTTGCAGCCAGCGAAGGTTCCACGGAACGATTCTCATGTCAAGTGGTTAGTTGTTTCGGTTAGATGAATAGCCTATCACGGATTGGAACATGGAATGACTAATGATGGATTTTGTATGCTTGGAGCATCATTAGATGGGGTAGCCTCGTAATCCAAGCTTAGATTTATTTATCTTGACAAACTTAATTACATATTAAGATCGTATTTTCAATTTTTGATTTTACATGTGTAGCTGGACAAACAATCGTTCTTGTTTCTTAGTGCAAAGTTGCTTTTACCATGTTTATCTAGCTTCTATGCACTCTCAAGTCTCAAAAACATGAAACACAAAATTATAGCATTTTTAAAGCCCCGTTGGCAATTCTTTCTTCACAAATTACACTGTTTAGCCCAAACTTGGTGTAAAATTTGGTTCTTGGGATATAAGATCCCATTCGGATCAAAGGAACTTCCATAGGAATTTTGGAGGAATGCAAGATTTTTGCCCCTGAACGATGCAAGATTTTTTTTCAGTATTTTTATTGCTAAGCAAGGTGGTGTGTCTTTTCATTACACAATATATATTGTTACTCCACAAACATATAAATGCAATTTATTTCTGTAGAAAAGGAAGTTAGAGTAGGAGCAAATTAAACCACGATCTGTAGCTCGGGCGGGGCCAATCGATCCTAACCGTTCGATCTAGAGCTGACGATCAAATAAGCACCGTAACGGACTCTGGGGTCACCAGGTCACTGGCTTGCGGGCCCCACTCGCTGTAGCCTCGGGTACTCGCCTCGGTTCGCGCGCCGGGCGCAGCCGCTCGCAGTGCTCTGGTGCTCCCCATTAATATACTAACCCAAAGAATTCAGCAGCGCCGAGTGAACAATTTAAAAAGCCCCAAAACTGAAGAAAACCAGGAAACCCCGAGAAAATCCAGTATACTGAAGCCAAAAGGCGGGATTTTTTTAGCCGAGAAAGCAGCTTTCTTCCCATTCCCATGGCCCTATAAGGCAGAGAGAGAGAGAGAGAGGGAGAGAGGGAGAGAGCATTGCTGTGGCCCTGTAGGAGGAGGGGCCTGACGGAGAGGGAGGGAGGCGAGGTGGTGGAGCAATGGCGAGAGCGGCCTGGGCCGCATGGCTTCTCGTCCTCCTGTGCTTCGGCGCTTGGACCCCGCGGCGAATCTTGGTCTCCGCGGCCACCGACGCGAATGATGGTGGGCAACACACGGAATCCTGCCTTTGTTTTTTTTTCGTGATCGCATTTCTCTGTCTCTCCACGCTCGTTCTTCTCACGGTTCTTGGTCGATATGCTTCTTGCTGTTCTTTCCTTTCATGGCCGCCCCGGGTTCGATTGGGGGCAAGGTTTGAGGTATTTCGCTTTGCCGCGGCATTGGGTGTATGTATGAGTTCAGTTGCTGTTGCTTGCTTCTTTGAATACCTGTACCCACCATCTAGTTACTGCTGAAGTGCTGATTCGTTTGGGATTTGTGGAAACTTGTTCACCTTCCCCCTGCTGCCGCTGCTTCTTTAGGTCCACTTTCATCAGCTGAATCTCGTGTTGCTGGGTGGTCAAAAGTAGTAGTTTGACAGATTTGGGACTTGGGAGGCGTGGGGGGACTTCGAGCTGTTTCCCCACGCTCCCCGAATCGTCAGTTGATGTGCACATGCTCCGATAAAACTTTTGTTGATTTATATCACAATCTTTGATAGCCAATCTAGAGAAGACAGTCTTTTTGATGGCCACTTTGAGCAAGGGACCTGCATTTGGTTCTTCCGGAAATGTTGCATCTTTCTCCTGCTCTCTAGTTTCTGAGCCAAATCTCGATGCAGTTTTTTTTTTGTTGCTTACTTTCGGTTGTTCCAAATACAGTTTGGTTGGAGAAACTGGGAATTATGTCGCACATGAGAAAATGAGGATACTCTCTGGATTAATGACTGGATTAGAAATTATAATTCGAAGGAAAGAAATATCATCTCTTATAGTTTACCCAGCTTTTAGTATTTGGTTTAGTAATTAGTATTGATACAATTTTTTTAATTTTATCAAAAACAGTGAATAACCAATATGGATCTATGATATCACGGCACATAGAAGGTAGATCAGTTTTACTATTTGTGTTTGCGATTTATATTATTGGTCCTCGTATCATGTGAATCTCAAGGCGTGACTGGTCCCAACTTTGGATTTACAAGTACTCATAGTTACTGGTGTTTATTCAACGACACGCCATATCCAATATACTGATTCTTCTCTTTTTCTGCCATGCAGTTACTGCCCTCAACACGCTGTTTACCAGCATGTCTTCACCGGGACAGCTGCAGGGCTGGAAGGCGAGCGGCGGTGACCCCTGCAGCGAATCATGGCAGGGCATCACCTGCTCTGGATCCTCAGTCACTGCAATGTGAGCTTCACATAATCCACTGTAATTGCTTCCTTGCTCAGTTTACTGCTTTGTGCCTTTTGCCTGATGTATTCTCTCTGTAATGGCTACCCTATTAGTAAATTGCCGGGATTGGGACTCTCTGGAACTCTGGCCTACAACATGAACACCATGGATTCACTCGTTGAGCTGTGAGTTTCATTCATGTCCCTCTCATGTAGTCCTGTTCTGTTTCTGGAGTTTTACTTGTTGCTGATTAGCTTACTCCCAATTCATTGCAGAGATTTGAGCCAAAATAATCTCGGTGGTGGTCAACAGATTCCGTACAATCTTCCAAATAAGAAGCTTGAAAGACTGTAAGTCCTTTAGATGCTGGCATGTATACTCTTCTTTCATCTGATGACATGCCATCTGAGTGGATTGTTGATTTGCAGCAATCTGGCAGGGAACCAGTTCTCTGGAGCTGTGCCATACTCAATTTCCACGATGCCTAAACTTCAGTATTTGTGAGTACATTTTCTGTTTCTTTTTGGGTCGAAACTGGATTTGTATTAATTCTATGGTTATATGTAAAGGGCTAAATGGAATTTTTCGATGTATATACAGAAACCTCAATCATAACCAACTATCAGGAGATATCACTGATATATTTTCCAACCTCCCAAGTTTGACGACAGTGTGAGTATTTCCTCTTTTTAATCCTAGTGTAACCGAACTTGCACTATATACCCTTCTTTTTCACATTTCCAACATATGCTTCCTATGATTATATTTCTGTTGAAATTGCTACAGAGACCTTTCCTCCAATTCTCTTACTGGTAATCTACCACAAAGTTTCACTTCGTTGTCAAGCCTGAAAACACTGTAAGAAAGATGACCAATGTATTTTATTTGATCTAACTTTTATTGCTGGTTTTTGTTCCTATAGAGCTGTAACCCATGTCGCTTCACAGGTATTTGCAGAACAATCAACTTACTGGCTCAATCAATGTACTTGCCAATCTTCCGCTTGATGATTTGTGAGTAAATACATTTGCAATACATAAATGGTGTGTTTTACATACTTTGCACAGTATTTTATTATACTTATTTGAGTGCAGGAACGTAGCAAATAACCGCTTCACTGGTTGGATTCCTAATGAGCTAAAGAAGATAAATAGCCTACAGTACGTCATACTCAACTCTTGGTTTTGTGATGATGTAGAGGGCTGTATTTCAACTAATGATGTGTCTGTTTACAGAACTGATGGTAACTCCTGGAGCACCGGCCCATCACCACCACCACCACCATTTACTGCTCCTCCACATTCACGCAGCAACCGTCGGAAAAGCCCAGGCCAGCACTCCAATGGAAGTAACAACTCAAGTTCTGGTGGAAGCTCTGGCATAGGTGCTGGAGCCATAGCAGGCATCATCATATCTGTTCTTGTTATTGGAGCAGTTGTTGCATTCTTCTTGATAAAGAGGAAACAACGAAAAGGTGCAATGCCAGAGCACTATGAACAGCGCCAGCCGTTTAATTCATTCCCTTCAAATGAAGTTAAAGGTGAGGTTGTCTGATGTTTCATATGCCTAAATAGATGCTTTGCTTTATAGTGTCATGCTGATAGTGGTATGGTTCTACAATATGGTAGAGATGAAGCCTATTCAAGAGGCTACCACTGTAGAGGTGGAGTCTTTGCCTTCTCCTGCTGCAGTTAACCTGAAACCACCTCCCAAGATTGAGCGAAACCAGTCATTTGATGATGATGATATTGCAAGCAAGCCTGTTGCAAAGAAAAGTAATGCAGCACCAGTGAAGGCAACTGTTTATTCGGTTGCTGACCTACAGATGGCAACAGATAGCTTCAGCATGGACAACCTTATTGGAGAGGGTACTTTTGGACGTGTGTACAGGGCACAATTCAGTGATGGAAAGGTAAACAGCAGTACATTATCATTAAGGAGTTTTTGGTTTCTTCTTGACAAGAAAGGTTGGACTTAAGTCCATTAAATCACAGTTGTGCAAATGAAAATTTGCAGATCATTGCTCCACACTAGTTCAACATTTCTTTCATACTTTTGTTTTATATGCTACCAAATATTTTGGACAGCAGTTTAGTACTACATGATGTATGACTTACCTTTTTCCTCATTCTCGAATTAGGTTCTAGCTGTGAAGAAACTAAACAGTACAGCACTGCCTAGCCAATCATCAGATGATTTCTATGAGCTTGTGTCCAACATTTCAAAGTTGCACCATCCCAATCTCAGTGAGCTTGTGGGCTACTGCATGGAGCATGGACAGTACTTGCTGGTTTTTGATTTCCACAGGAATGGTTCACTGCATGATATGATTCATCTCTCAGATGAATATAACAAGCCACTCAGTTGGAATTCTCGTGTTAAGATTGCATTGGGCTCTGCACGTGCACTAGAGTAAGTGGATCTTATCCCCCCTCTCTGTGATTAGCTGTTCATTGTTCATGCTTGTTGCCGCCCCCCCCCCCCCCCCCCCCCCCCCTCCTCCTCCTGATAAAAAGAATATGCTCATTGAATTATATGTTGCCACACAATGTCTGCATTCACTTTGGTTAATGGAACCCTGTCGGCAAGCACATCATATTTACTCTTTATACCTTCCTGTAGGTATCTTCATGAAATCTGTTCTCCATCTATAATTCACAAGAACTTCAAGTCATCCAATATTTTACTGGACACAGAGCTCAATCCTCACATTTCTGATGCTGGACTTTCAAGTTTTGTTCCAGATGCTGAATTCCAGGTAAAGCATGTTTAGAAGTATATATATTGTAAAGAAGCACCTAGTCCATTGCTTAATTAGTTATGGCTCGTGGACTTTCTATAATGTTAGGGATATAACCTTGTTTAGTCATGAAAGAACACCAACAGTTATTTTCTAGTTCAAAACAACCAATAATATAGTTGCTCTTAAATGGATCAAATCCACATATCACAGACAAATTCTTCATGTTGCTTCAAAATGAAACATCTGCAGGCTTCAGATCAGGGTTCTGGATATGGTGCCCCTGAGGTGGACATGACTGGCCAGTATACCCTCAAAAGTGATGTCTACAGCTTTGGAGTTGTCATGCTGGAGCTCTTGACAGGCCGAAAGCCATTTGACAGGTACCCCTACCATCACTAGCTGCCTGCACTGCTTTTAACTAGTTGTCTATGGAGTGATTGATGATTTGCTATTATGGTGACCTGACTATATTTCATAACAACACAGCTCTAGGCCCCGGTCAGAGCAATCACTTGTCCGGTGGGCAACTCCCCAGCTGCATGACATCGACGCCTTGGACCGGATGGTCGATCCGGCGCTCAAGGGCCTTTACCCCGCAAAATCCCTCTCCCGTTTTGCAGACGTTGTTGCACTGTGTGTCCAGGTATGAACTTCAGTCCCTACATACAACACGGTTAGTACATGTGTCAAACAACAAACCATGTGAACCAAACCTTTGCTGGTACAGCCTGAGCCGGAGTTCAGACCTCCCATGTCTGAGGTGGTGCAAGCGCTGGTCCGGCTCGTTCAAAGGGCCAACATGACCAGGAGAATGCTCGACGGCGAGGAGGCTTCTCGGCGACCGGATGACCAGGACCAGGAATTCGTCTAACAAGTGAAACAATACATACATCTTGTGCTGAACCTGCATACCATCTTACTGTTGCGACTGTTAACTTTTGGTCCCCCAACACAACACGTACTGCAGGAAAAAGTAGGGGGGAAAACAGCTGTTTCGAATTCTATCAGTACATATTACAGGTTTTGTTTCGTATAATGAAATATACAGGCTGGTGTGTTATGCCTCTGGTGTCCCTAAACCCTAATGCTGTGTTGCCTGGACCCTGGAGTAACCTTTATCGTACTTACTGGTAGCTAAGCGTCAGTGTAATAATGTGGACAGTATATGCGAAACGTGAATTGTGATATGGGAAGATTTTTAAATTCACAAAAAACAGCAATTTCTATAAGGTGGTCAACAACTGGTCCCTTATCAAGAGTCGATGATATTTTTACTCCAAAAAAAGTCAATGATATTTCAATATACGTTTCCCTGGACATTCGGCATATTCGCTTCAGCTTATAAGCTGGCTGAAAAGATGAAGCGGCTGATTTGTTGTGAGAGGAAAATACTGTTTGGTGGCTGATAAGCCGGCTGAAGCGAATAGACCGATTTTCTACTTAACATATTTATTCTCCATTCCAACTAGTTTTCATGGTTCAGCCAACTGTTCTTTGACAGCTGGAACAGTGAAATAGTTCATTCCAGCTATTTTTCTTTTGCAACATTTTTCCGTATCAACTTTTGACAACTGAACATTTCCTCTATTTAATCTGTCGAACAAAAAAAAATCTCTATGCAATATACTTATATATGTTTCGGTGACCCAGAAGAAGGGTATGTAGGTCAATTCAGGTTACCCAAATATCCAAGCGTTAAACCAAAACCAACACCAAAAACTTAATGGCTCGGCCTTATAGTGTAATTACATTATTTTTCGTTGAATTGGGTCAAGAGCCCAAGCAAACCTTACATTGCCTAGCATGGGCCGATCTCCTTCCTAGCAAATATCTTCATTAAGGTTCAGGCCCATTCTCAGAACTTGGGTCCATAACTTCTTAAGGTTCACGTTAATTCTCTCAAAAATTATACCGATCAATAATGCTGAATATAATCACAAAGTATTAAGCCTAGTGAACAGAATTTCGGTACTACTATCAGTATATAAACTAAGAATCAAGATTGCATCTAGACAAATAAAAATGTATAAGATGGCATTCATAAATCCACCATACTGAACAAAGAATAAGCATTCATAAATCACCAACTGAAAGCTGACCAGAATCAGATAAACTAATACAGGGAAATTTAGCCAAGGGGCATATAAACAACATTCCTTTGAACGATCATGGACCCTAAGTCCCTACCCCTTCCCGTACAAATCACCATAAAACCCTAAACAAATGCTGGAACAGTGGAACACACCAATCACCTATGGACCCTAAAATACCCCAAATCACCTTCTACACTTAATCACGAAATGTAAGAAAAAAGAGAAGCACGAGAATTATAGATCGAGTTATGACGAATCGTTGGTGGCCCGCATTTGCTTGCGAACGTTATGGGTCCACTTCTCAAACCCGAGATCAAATAAAACCATCCTAACTTCTTATTAATATATGCGGAACACCCAAGTGTTTCGGATTAAAAAAAAAAGGGACATTGAGTGGAACCCGCCAAAGAGCACAATGCGTATGGTCAAAATTGATGGCAAAGATACCATAATACATACATTCGGACCACACACGGAGATAACAGAACAAAATCCAAAACAAGAAACATCTCGCTGATTTAAGACATGCACGAATCTTGAAAAACTT
Organism: Setaria italica; assembly: GCF_000263155.2. Lineage (NCBI taxonomy): Eukaryota > Viridiplantae > Streptophyta > Magnoliopsida > Poales > Poaceae > Setaria > Setaria italica. The sequence goes on along the minus strand of NC_028458.1, from coordinate 19,985,735 downwards.
CAAGTTGTCTAGAAATACCAAACCAAATCCATCCCCATAAATAAGTCGCCAAACTGTAGGATGCAAACGGGTATCCTCATCTCTCCAAAGTAGTTTAAGGAAAAACATAAGTACATGTACAACTTTGTGTATTTTTACAGAAAAAAAACCATTTTAACTTGTACTAATAAAAGTGCAAGCAAGTAAAGTATAAGAGTACTTTAACAACAAAACAACAAACATCTAACATGGCAGGACGGGGGGAGTACATTTTATCTCGCGTAGCACGTGTGTAACGGAAAAGGAGCTTACAACCTCAGCTCACCAGTGTCGTCAATTGTCATGCGTGACATTCGCAGTTTGACGTATAAACATTCGTACACATTGCACCTGATATCGTAGTTTATTGCTCGTACACATAGTAAGGGGGTGTTTGGATCTTTAGTCCGGACTAAAATTCTTGTTACATCAAATATTTGGAGACTAATTGGGAGGACTAAATATGAGCTAATTATAAAACTAATTACACAGACGGAGGCTAATTCGCGAGACGAATCAATTAAGCCTAATTAATCTATCATTAGCATATGTTTAATGTAGCATCACATTGTCAAATCATGGACTAATTAGGGTTAATAGATTCATCTCGTAAAGTAGCCTCCATCTGTGTAATTGGTTTTATAATTAATTTATATTTAATATTTTTAATTAGTATAATATTCGGTTTGTCGGTGTGATAGGAATTTTAGGAGGACGAAGAACCGACCTAATATGATATTACTAATATCTATATCTATGGATGATATTCTTGGAAAAATTCCGTTTGAGATCCCTTGTGCGACCTTGCCTGCCAAGCTCCATTCTCGGCCAGCGTGTTCCGCCTGGCACCCCGGACGCAGAGAGATCTTTCCGCGCACGATGGGTTAGCCCTCCGCGGGCCCCGCCAGTCAGGATCCTGCCAGCAGTGCCCAATCCCCGCAGAAAATATCGGGCACGAGATATTTTCCGCCCCAAGGCGCCCCACGCCGCCACGTGGAAAAGTACCGCCACGCCATCGTAAAGCCCGGCTGGTGGCCCACGGACCCCTCCTCCCCTCCTCTCCTCACCTGCACACAAGGCTCCCCGTACCAGCTGAGATGTATCTGCATTCCCTCTCCATCTTCGCCTTCTCCTCCGTCCCGTTTGATTTTCCTTCCGCATGGCGCGCAGGCTATAAATTCGAGGCAGCCTCTGCAGAGCTCGATCTCTCTCGCTCTCGTTTCTCTCTCCGAGGCATACTATTTCTCAGATTTTTCGTCTGTTTGCATCAGATTTCACGGAGAGCTGTTTCGTTTCCGTCTGAATCTTGAGAAATATCTTGGGCTCTCCAGCTTGATTTCTCTGCCGTTTCCTTGATTTTCTTTTGCGGCATCGAAAATACCAATCGACTCATTGCACCCCCCCCCCCTCCCCTTTCCCCTGATTTTTCGTTGATTTTTATTGGTTCGAATTGTCGCTTCTTCGACATCAAAGTTTCCTGGCTTGATAATATCCAATCGGATAGGCCCTTCCCCCTCTCCATTTGGGAAAGAGAAAAGGGGAGAGATCCAAAACTCGTCGGAATTCCCTGAACTCATCGGTTACCCTGGTTCTGAAAAATAATCCGATGGGGGATGTGTCGTTGAACCCCCAGCCGTTGATCAACGACGAGCCGCTGACCCTGCCCGCCAGTGCTGCCAAGGTAATCGATCAAGATTTTTGCTTTTACTGACAAAAGAGCGTTATGCTGGTGCGTGATGAGGGCTGCTCATTCTGTTCTTTCTTTGGATCCTGCAGCATGTTTCCATTCTGGGAGTCTTTTAATTCGTCTCTGAATCCTAATAATTTCACATCCAGTACAATTTTCCTTCTGTAATTAGCTCTTGTAAATCACCGCACAATTCATTTGTTGGTGCTGTCCACACGCTATTGCTCTTAAAAGATAGAGCATGGCAACGTATTTGACATTTTCCTCAAGGCTTTATCTACTGTTTGATGTAAAAGTGAAAAATGATTGATTGACCTTCAACCTTTGCTTCAGCTAGCACTTTATCTTATAATCTACTAATATTGTACTTCAATAACTTTTGTTTGGTACAAGCAATTTTAGACCATGACATGTCCTGATTCTTCAGCAGGATGTTCAAGTTCGGGACTTGATGTCATCCGGATGGACAAATGAGCAGCACAGCTCCTACATAAGCTCCATGGAGGCATCCTTCGTGGACCAACTATATGGACATCAGAACCATGGGATTCATGCAAATAAGAAGCATCTGGGCAACAATGGGTTCAAGGTGATCCAAGAGGGTGTTTGCAAGAATATCAGGTTTGAGAGGAACCAACCTCGCACGCGTGATGCTGGAATGAACTACCTTCCTGAGAATCCATGGGTCAGGCGTTTTAGGCCACGCAGTGCTGGTGTGAGTCGCCGTGATGATTGTGCCGAAGCTATGGCTGATGATTACGGGTCAGGAACAGACACGGTCCGAGAGAAGGTCAGGATGCATGGGGGAGAAGTGAAGCCTTGTGCCAGACAAAATCTTATTGGTAAAAGCAAAGGTCACAACTTCAGTACTCTGATTACATTGTTTGCATATTGTTTTCTGCACTATATGTTTCACTATGGAGTGATAAAAGAGTTCAAAATTACAGTTTTAGGTTGATGAATAAGCATGCTAGAACGGTGCTGCAATTTAACATATAGATTTGCAGGTAGTTACCATAATCTGCCAAAAAAGTAGTGTAAACCATAGCTTGCAGGATATAACACACCTGTAGAAATGAGCATTAAATTACAGAATGGGTTTTGGTCCCAAAGAGACTAGAGAGCACGTATTGGCTTTACACTCGGAATTCAATGAATGACATATCATAGGGAATCATTTTGTCTCTAGCTCTTTGACGCTCCCTGTGTTGTTGTGCTTACCTTGTCAGAATAAATTGTTAAGAAAGTGCTAGCGGTTGGCATGCTTAATCATCTAATCTGCACCTTTTAAGATATTTCCAGATTTGGTTTCCTGTTCCACAAAGATTATCCTTCAGTTAATCATGCAACCAAGTCGTTGGGTCCTTCCCAATAGTGTGACAAAACAGGTCATCAACATGGAAATACATACTGTATGCATGTCAGATATCACTTGCACCTGCTAATGTCTATAGTATATGTCAGATTATCCCACTACTTAACACTTCCAATTGTCATCCTATTCATCTAATCAGAACTGAGGGATTTTAACAAAGACATTTCATTTTACCCTTTTGCAGAAGTCTCTGATCAAAATTTTGCCGAGGAGGAGGTTGATGCTAGTAACGAACCGTGCAAGAAACAGAGGCCTACTTCATCCAGTGGGGCACCAAATGACCCGGGAACGTAATGGGCTCAATAATCCAGATCTGTTGTAAGTATTAGAAGAAAGTCATTCACAACATAGACGGTGAATTTAACCTTTGCACAGGGGGTTGGTTGGTGCTCACCTCGGCTCTCTGTATCTTCAGGTTGTTTTGCTTTTCTTCTGGAAAAGCACGAGCTGCTACAAAAGCTGGTGAAATCCAAGGCGCTCCAAAACCTGAAGGATGTCATGGAAGACATGTTCTGGGATCTTGCTGAAACACTGTTACAGGTGCTATTTGAAGTCTTATGGCGGCGCAAACTGAATTATATTCTGCAATTGCTCTCTACCGCGGTCCGTGGTCTATTTTTGCGGCGTGAAGGGCTGTGCTCGTAGGATGTATCTTCACTCCGTAGGTGAATTGCCTGGTGTTTGTTAAATCAATTCGATTTTTGTGCTATTGGAGCAAATTCGTTTGGTGAATTTGAGCTGCTACTGCCTGCAAAGTTTATGTTAACATCCATACCTTCCACGGCATGGAAAATGATTCAAATGTTGTTAGTCCTTTCAGACTTTGTGCAAACCTCTCAAAAGAAATGACTTTCTGCAACCGCTTTTTGTATCGTTTCGTGACGAGTCAAATCTTGAGCTAGCCTTGTGAACCCGGGAATAAAACCTGTGGAACCGGCCAGGGCCCGGGCCACGCTGTGATCGCTTCTTTCAGTCTCATTGTGTTCAACTCCTCATTTCTATCTCTCGAAGGTTCATCGAATCCTTTTCAAAAAAAGAAAAAAAATGAAGGTTCATCGAATCTGACTGACATGGACGCCTGGGGACAGGCCCAGGGCCTAGTACTCACGCTAAACATGCAATATCTTGGGCCGAACAGAGGCCGAAACGTGTACGAAGGCATGGATTTTTTATTTTGTGGATCATAGCTTCATTCATATGATTAATCACCAGGATTACAATCAGCCTCCAACAGGCTACACACAAAGGCTGGGGCTACATGCCACTCCCCTACCTGCGCCGTTGTTATGGCCTGTTTAGCTACATGTGTGTCATTAATGATGCATCTTCAGTGACGGGCTCCATATCGGTTACTTTTGCCGATCTTCATCCTTCATCGAATGAACTTTTTTTTTAAGAGTGGCCCCTTTAAAAGAACATCTAAACTCCTAATTCAATTTTGACGATTATTGACAACATGATCATTGTGACTAACATGTGTTTTGCAGTGGCATTCAATAAGTTAGTACAATGATGGGCTTTTATGGTATTTAATGCCCACATCATGTGTTTGAAATTGTATTGGTTCGAAGGATAAGTGTGAAGGCTAAGGACAAGCTAGTTCCAAGTATCGTTTGGTGTTGAGAGACACTTGATTAGTATAGATTTTAATTTTCTTTTGACCGTCTATAAAGGGGTGAAAAATAGTAGCTTGACCTAGATGAGTCTTTGAGTAGATGCACACATGTGAAATTAGGCTCTAGGTAGCTCAGTTGAAGTCCCGAGATACGAAGAAGAAGTGGTGGAACTCAAATAAATTGAATTGGACAAGTTTCACGCAATTATTATGCATAATGGGGTGTCACTGATTGATTCAAGGACCAATGTTGTGGGTCACCGAACCACTCGGTGACTGCAGTATATGCTGTGTGCATCACATCACCACAAAAGGTCCGATGGTAAAATTATATATTATCGGATCATCCTATGGCCCTATAATCCTGTTTGTATCCGGTTTTTTGACCTCGCTTACCTATGTAGCAGGCTTATCAGGACTGGAGAATCTAGTGTTTGAATAAGCTGAGTGTTTGACAATCCTGATTATTTTCAGCATGACCTGAATGCCTCTAAGGCTGATAATAGTTCACTTTTATTTTTAATACAAGAAAATTTTGATATCTTTTGAGTTTGTTAAATAGAAATTATATTACAATACTTTCTAATGCATATAAAGATTATAAATTAACCATTATAAATTAAATATTAGTGATGGGTACTAGAATGAATCATGAAACCATAGCAGCAGCAATAGCATCATGCAATGCACCCATATCCATGTCATCTCCTAAAATACCGCCATCATCTATGCTAGGTTGGGTCGGATGATGTTGATGCTCGTTATTCACTTTTAGTGCCATTTAACTAGTGTTTTCGGGCATATTCTTATACTAATCCATCACTTGGCACCTGAAATAATCCCATATTCGCATATGTGTTGTGTTTTGGATTATATTACAAAATCGCAGGAAATACAACATAAATGAAGGATTTTTCTACAAGTTGGATTTGGACTTGGACTTTGGATATTGGAAGGTTCAGACATGAACTTTGAACTGCAGGTCCGCAGGAGGAGCTGAAACTTGCACGGGCCATATCTTCCTCATCCGAACTCTAATTAGGATAAATTTACAGGAAAAATTGTATGACTCGACGAGATCTACAACTTTCTTATGAAACGCTCGGGAGCTGTCAACCTTCACGAATGCCTTTTTCTTGGACATAGTGGCCCCTTAAACTAGGTGTAGTCACTTAGCCGAGCAGGGAGCTGTCAACCTAACGAGAGGTACCTGATTCCATCGCTGAGGCAGACATATAGGGCTTATTTGCATCAGACCTTGAAAAGAAGGCCTGCACGCAGCGTCTCCAGACTTCCGATTTGTCTCCACGCGTCCGATTTCCAGCCTTGTGGCCATATCGACCTGCTTAGCACTTGCAGCTTCCCCGGGGCTGCAACCAAACATGCCTTGATGTGCTCATGTGCAGCTGCAGTAGTGGTGGTGGTCACGAGGTTGCAAATGAATCTAATTGCTTACACTAATAGATATCAAACAGGTGACTGAAAAATCACCAACAGCAAATTAAACTGGTTCTCTCTATTTCAAGAACCCTAATTGTCATATATAGTGATAGTGATTAGTGAAATACTATTTAATAGATGTTTAAGACAAAAGCTAATTAATTCAAATAGGTGAAATGATGACCGAAAATGGTGTATAAACCTAGCCCCAAAATCTCGTGGATAACGTGGAGAGCTACTTCGGGTTGGAGATCTTTTTAAGCGGTTGTAGAAAACCTTTTAGAAGTATGGACACGCAATCACGTGGATAGACTTAGGTGGATATCAGCATCAATATAGACCAGTAGGCTGCATGACAAATTGTTCTATAGCACATACTAGTAGAATAAAATTGTTTAACAGAACAGGGCACTCGACTAGCCAGTAATACATATCCTATAGTGACCCGGGAGCACATGCATCGGCCCTCTATATATATAAGAATGACTCCACGTTAGTTCCTCACCATCTCACTTCAGATATAGCAAATCTTAAATTTTACTCTTGGAACATCTCTCTCCCTTTCACGATCGAGCGTACGTGCGCGCGCGCACAAACAAACAATGGGTTCCAATGTTACGGCAATTCCTCTAATCGGTAAGATTTTAGTGACCTAACACATCTTATTACTCCATCTGTCCCTTGATTTACTGTCCCTTGATTTACTGAAGTAGCTTAGCTTGTTAGAGATTTTGAGTTTCTTATTTTCCTTTTGTTTTGTTATTTCTCTTTGATATATCAGATATTCTGATACATGTTCTCTTGTACCTCTTTGTAATGTTTATGGTCTGATGCATTCTCGAAAGAAGATGTCGGAAGCCGGAATTTTATCTTTCATTAACTAAAAGAAATATGTTCGTTGATTTGGAAATATAGGGTTATCATTTGCCGACTACCGTTTCCTTCTTTCTTTTATCTTTTTTCCCATTGTCAGATGTCGCCCCACTTGTCGAAAAGATTGATGATCCAGACATGGCAAATCATAAGGATTTGCTACGAGTTGTCCAAACGTTGGACTATGCTTGCAAGGAGGTTGGATTCTTTTATGTGGTAAGCACTCATGCATGAACTCTGATGACTTCAGACGATTTGCTTGAAACTTTTAAGCAAATTGGCACATGCTTAATTTAACTTGAATAATATTCTGATGTTTGAATAAAAAGAGAATGAGTTACCATTAACTATGGTTGTAGCAAAGCAACATATGTTCAGAATTCTTAGGCAAATAATATCAACTGAACTACTTCAGCCGGATTTTTTTTGTACATATGATTTTTAGAAATAAATAAGAAAGGAACATATAGCATTAAGCCATCACCAGCTATAATTAACTTGCTTTCCTTGTTATGAATGAAAACAACAAAAGGCTGAATATCTAACTAAGGTAACTATACTTGTAACTTGCTACAACAGAAAGGCCACGGTATTTGTGAGATGCTAATGCGGGAAGTGAGGGATGTGTTACACAAATTCTTTCAGCTTCCTTATGAGGAAAAGATGAAGATTAAGATGACACGTCAAAGTGGGTATAGGTGTGTGACTGCTTAAACGTGTCCAATGTCCTTATAAGATCCATTTTTGGGTGTTGAGGCCCTTTTAAAATGATTGTTATTTTCAGGGGGTATCAAAAACTAGGAGAGAATATTACCAAGGAAAAACGTGATATGCACGAAGCAATTAATGTGAGTTTTTGTCTCTCCTGTCTCTGTATTTCTCTTGTCATTTTTTAAGTTGTTGGGAGCTAAACTAACCAGAAGAACCATCATTGCAGTGCTTGACTCCTATTGCACCTGGTAAATACGGAGATCTTGGTAAAACACTTGAAGGATACAATCTGTGGTACGTTTCTGAATTCTGAATTCCTCTTTAATTTGTTTTCTGTATTGTACATTAAATCTTGAACAAATTTAATCTGATATAGGACTGGATTATATCCATAATGAAGAAAAAAAGGGTACAGTTCTGTGACAACAAAAAAAATCTTTTATATTGTCACATTAGATTTCCTTTAATTTTATCAACAAATTCCACTTGTGCATAATTAGCATGGCAATAATTTTCTTTTTGAACCATTGCAATTGCCGATATATATATTTGCCTACTTCCACACTAAAGAACCAATTCAATTATCTTTCACCAGGCCTGAATACCCATCAAATTTTAAGGTAGTGCTGGAAAACTATATCAGCCTTCTCAAAGGTCCACTTCTTGACTTACTAAAGTTATATCCATTCTCCTTCTCTTATCACTAGATGTAGACATTACTGGTGTTTGGCATGCTCTGTTTCTCACTGCAGATCTTTCAAGGAAGATCATGCGAGGTATAGCTTTGGCATTGGGCGGGCCTGTTGATGCCTTTGAACGGGGAATAGCAGGAGATCCTTACTGGGCTGTAAGGCTGATTAGTTACCCGGTTTCAAGTGATGTCCCAGAAGAGAAACGCACTGATACTGGGATGTAAGCGAATAGCATGTCGCCATATGTTTTGCACTATTATTCCTTGATATGCTTTCTGGCTGGATTCATCTAACTCTTGTCTATATTTTTGGTGTTTCCATGTGTTCTGGGACTAATTCAGGGGATCTCACACCGACTACGGTTAGTGCATCTCTTCTACAAGTTTGACTAGAGAGTAGAGATCCCCTGAATTATAGAGAGTAGTATCTGTAGACTAATTTAGAGAATCTTTTTTTTACACCCCGTGCTTTAACTTTATTGCTTTCATGATTTTTAGTCTTGTTTTGAACTTTCTATTGTATGGGAGATTATTTGCCTAACTAGATTAAAACTGCAGGACTTCTGACACTGGTTAACCAGGATGATGACATGTGTGCCCTTGAGGTAATTGTTTCTTGATTCTTCACTCTCAGGTATCCTGTGTATATGTCATATGTCACCCCCTGGGCTTCTCTTGTAGATTTGTTGGCTTAGCCGTATATGCCTACCAATTTCTGAGGTCGTATTCATATATCACAAAAAATTGCCTAAACGATCAACTTCAGTCAGATTTATTTTTTCTTTATTTTGCTTCATAGTAGCAATCTGGAATCCTGTTAAATGATGTATGTATTGTAGAAATGATCTGTGATGTTTATTTTACTCTAATAAAACATAATAGAATTGAAATGTGCTCCAAGATGTGAGCTTAATTCGATTCGATACAATAATCAATAATATGTATATGTACTTCTCCTAGTCCAATGGTATCTTAGCACTCTAGGTGTATTGTCCATTATTTGTCCATTCCTTTAATGAGCGAAGCAAAATATGTATATAATCTTTCATGATGCAATTTCAGGTCCAAAACCGTTCCGGTGTGTGGATACATGCCAACCCAATTCCTGGAACCTTTGTTTGCAACATCGGTGACATGCTCGAGGTATATTTTGCCCAATTTTTATTCCTAGCGAGTTCATTGACGATATCCTGATTGTCTTCAGAACATAGAGATTATACCAACATAATGTTTCATTTAGGTCTGGTCAAATGGAATTTACCAACCCACGGTTCATAGAGTCATCAACAGCTCCCATCAACGCCGCGTATCTGCTGTGTTTTTCTACGAGGTATACATCATACATGCATAGAGTCATAGAGATTACTCATTTTTGTTTAATTTTGTTTTCCTTAAACAATGCTGGTACAGACAGACTTCGATGCAGCTGTGGAGCCCGTTGAGTTCTGCGTGGAGAAAACAGGCAGCGTCGCCAAGTATGAGAAGGTCGTGTATGGGGAGCGTCTGGTTCAGAAGGCCTGCTGCTGCTTCGGTGATTTATAGGGCTGGAGCATTAGTTATATCGCTACTGTGATAATAAAGGGATTACTATATCCACAGACAATGAACTATCTGCTGTTAAACTTATGTGATATACTGTGAAATAAAGGAACAATTGTATCCATATATACAATCAACTAAATGCTGTTAATTACTTTTATGTAACTTTAGTTAGTTTGTGCAATTAAGGCAGAATCCATGCATATATAGTCAACTATAGCTGCCAACTCAAAGACAGCGTATTTAGTTCATTTGTAATTTTGAAAATCTTTTTATTTGGATGGTTTTCAATATTTTTATACCTTGATTGAAAATTAGCATTGTCATCATAAAATATTATCCTGGCTTAAACTAAATTATCAACCATGAAAAATAAAGAGTATGACTCAAAACTGTACCTACCAAATTTTACGGGACAACCCAAGCATTTGGACAGAACCTTGGTGCTTTTGTGACGACAAATGCAGGATTTACTCATTATATCACCACAAGGCTCTGCTTTGTCTAAGATTGTAAGTCTCTAGTATTTGGATCTCTGGGCCCAAGACTTGGGATACCCACAAGATGACGCCAATAAGCCCCTCATCAAAGTAGGATTTGCCTATGCTGGAAGCCGGCTTCATAAACCAAATGCATCTAAAGAACCTTGCAATAGTACATAGCACAGGAACCACTCATCGTCGGGCATTTGGCAAATACTCAGCGTCGGCGAGACGATGAGCCACGAGGGAACAAGCGGCACCCACCCAACACAGTCACACAGAGACAGAGAGATGACAGATGCGGAACTAACGTTTTGGCATTTGGGCTTGTTGCCCTGTTGGGCCGCAGGCTATCTATTGGGCGATCGAAATCCACAGCCGGCCCATCAAATACAGCAGCACTGAGCGCTGTTCTTCTTCTTCCTCTCAGTCGGCGGCCACTCGATACTCCAGCCACCAAATCGCACCAGGGAAGAAGGAGATGGGAGAGGGTCCTACGCCGGCACGCCGCAGGCAGCTGGGGCCCTGCTGTATGGGGAGCTCCGCCTGCCTCCAGTAATCCGAACACCACTGGAGAATGCCTCATCCGGATCAACTCATCCACACCAGCCCAAAGTGCACTAGTACCATGTTCTATCCATGCCGGTCCGATAGCCAACACAGTCAACACTTGCATGAATCCAAAGTATCTGTGCCGGTGGTTGCTATGGCCCAACACGGATAGTTTCCATGACCAGCACATAATGAATGCTGGCACAAGTATACTTGTTACTTGTATTGGGTTTAGAAGGCCCCGTCACGAATTAGTGTTCTCAAACGCAAGAAGGTGAAGCGTCATCTCTGCCAAGATGCGCTATAGAGAATCCCAAGCGTGCATTGCTAATTAACTCTGCGCGCGATGGAGAAGTTGAAACACCAAGTATCTATGTATATATATGCCCCATTTTGAATTTGATGGAGATCAGCAGAGTGCAAGAGCAGCTCGATTGAGAGCGCAAAGGCAAAAAGCAGAGGCAATCGAGAACAGAGAGGTAACAACAGAGACGCTGTGTCGAGCAGGTTGATGGATGGCGCAGGACATTGAGATCAACGGTGACCAGCAGACGGTGCTTGCAGTAAATGTTGTTGAGCACCGCAATCAGTAGTGTTGGTACACGGCGGCGGTGTGCCTCCGCCGGGCCCCTCAACTTCTAAATTGCGAGCGACAACATCATCAGCTTTGTTTGGTTAGATTTTAAGTTCATCCACTTGAACATGCTTTTATAATTTCTTTTTAATTACCTATCCTTGCTAGTGTAAAACAAACACCTGCAAGGAGATTGAAATATGTACCAGCGCAATAAAGAGCCGACACGAATAATAGATTATTTGTGTTGGTGCAATATTACACCAGCATGTATATGTCTATATAGACCTTCACCGATGCAAGCGTCTATTGGAAATTCGGGGCTTTGTTCGCTTCATCTTATCAGCCGGCTTATCAGCTACCAAACAATGTTTTTCTCTCACAACAAATTAGCCGTTTCAGCTTTTCAGCCGCTTATAAGTCCAGCCGAACACAAAGCTCAAATCCCTACCGCATCCTCCTCTTCCACCTCCACCATGCCGCCACCGCATCTCCTTCCCCTCCTCTAGATCCCCACACCATCGTCTTCCTCCCCACCTCTACAGTGTCATCACCACATCTCCTTGCCTTCATTCAGATCACAGTGCCACCACCCTCCTCCCCACCTCTACGGAGAGGAAGAGCATGGCAGAGCAGGCGGTCGAGGCAGCCATGACCGTAGAGACTGTGATCTGCTCAGTAGGTGGCAGCAGAGCAGTGAGGGAGGCCACCCTTTGGTTCATGGCCTCGGCATCGGCATACTCCGCTGAGATAGCACACCCACCAGCACCTTAGTGCGCAAGGTGGTGGTAGCCATTGCACTTGCAGAGACATGCGCAGGCTGCCAGGGCTACGACAAAGGCTCGGGTCAACTACGCCATGACAAAGGCTGGCATGGCTACAGAAAAGAACTGGGTTCACGCGACCTTAGAGCGGGGCCTCCTGGCATCGCGCTGTTGTCTCCTATACAACCACGATGCCTTTTGTGGCGGTGAAGGAGCTGGGACAGCGGGTGCCTTTATGGTGATGTAAGCCTGCTAGCATTCTTCAGCGATGTAATCGCTGGTGTTATAAACAAATTATCATTTTTCCCACAAGTTCATAGGTTTATCATTATGCTAAATAAGTGAATTAGTTGGTTACTTTATAAGCATGATGAAACAATTTATCTAGACTAGGCTTATTATCATTCTGTCAAAATTTGGATCTAGTTTAATTTACGTGGACACATGATGGAGCTTATGAAATTTTGATCTAGTTTAATTTATGTGGATGCATGATAGAACTAGCTAATTTGGACCTAGTTTTAATTTATGATGATGATGATAAATTAAAACTAGGTCCAAATTAGCTAAATTAAAACTAGGTCCAAATTAGCTAGTTCTATCATGATGATGATGATGTAGTTTTAACTTGTGATGTTGTATGATGATGTAGTTTTTACGCCAACTTTGACCACTAATATCTATTGAACAAGTTAGTTAACTAATGTAAAATATATATCATTATGTCTATTACCAAATGTATTTTAGATTTAACTTGTAAATTTATCTATTTATAAAAATATTTGTAGAAAAGACGAATAGTAAAACGAATGAAAAAAGTCAACGGTGTCATCTATTTAAGAACGGAGGTAGTAGTTTATCTAATTTATGTCATTGTATATATATATTAATTAGGTAGATACATTTGTAGAAGTAATTTTGATGAAAAACTAGCCACACTAATTTTCATATGAACAATTAAACTAAATATATATCCATGGTGCATACATATCTTTTTTGTAACAAACCTCACGCACACATATCTAAGGCCAGTCTAAGTGGAGTTTCATCAAGAGTTTCATAACCATTAAATAGCATGCCCATAAAACCTAGCAGGCACAATTACCAAGTTCTCAATCTTGATAACTGTGCCATAAAACTGTACACTGAGATTGGTCTAAGTTCAAAATAAAAAATTATACTATTAATTTAGAGTGTGTAAATACAAAAAAAAATCAACTTCAAGTTCATTTTAGTTTGGTTTTGTTTTCTACTGAACATTCTAATGGGAACTTATTCTATTAATTTGTGCCAGTATTCCATATGGTCCTACTAGACCAGTGGACATGGTTATCGACTACTACATGAATGACTATGAGTTTGCTGAGCCACCACGTGTCACGAGCGTTCAAAACGCCCACCGATTGCCAACTTTTGCGAAATTTGCCGAGAACGTCTACTTCGTCATTGAGCAGCGGGGCTATGAGTCCGTTGTGCATTACATCGCTGGCTTAAATGTTCAATTAGAATATAGGTATTTTCACGTAATTTTGGAAAGTATTTTTATGCTCTAAAAATTCACATAATCTTTAAAAATAGCATATTTTGGTGAATTTTTGTTTTAAGATTTTAAATGAGATATATGTATTTTTGTGTAAAATGAGTTCATCTCTATCTTTTATATTACTACAAAAAGTTTCATGAATTTTAGAGGTGTTATGGATATCGTTTTGTTTAGTAAAATAGGGTGGAAGTATCCATAGGGTTACTGTGCACCCGAGTTAACTGACGTAACGAACGGAAGTGTCAAATGAGGAACCAAAGTTCAAGTCAGTGTCAAATAAGAAAGTAAAAAAATTTTGAGTGTCAAGAAAGGAACCACTCATCATACGAGTGTTAAATAGGGAATTCTCTCTAGTTAAACTGTCTTCCCAGATTTCTTGGTAATTATTATATTACGTTTCCCCATTTGTCATATGTCAAGCCCGTAGCCGGCCAGTAAGCCGTGATGATGCCCTCACTAATTTCACATACTCTGCCACAGCTAGATCAACAACTTAGTACATGTTGCCACACACAGTCAACCCTGACAATGTTATTAGTTATTACCATGCCAAGGGGAGCCCATGTAATAGTTGAAAAAAATACTATAAAGTGGAGCAATTTCTTTAAAAATTTTACCCAAAGCTAAATCTAGTTGAAAGTAAAGTAACTTTCACTCAAATTCTCCAAGCTTCTCAATTGAAAATTCAAACCGATTGAAATATTCTTGTTAGAAGTGTGAAATTTAAATTGAATGCTTTGTACTTGGAAATAGGATATCTATTGTTGCACCTCTAAGAATGTACTTCAAGTATCATCTCAAATTGGAATTTGCCATTTACTTATAGTGTTTACTTTTATATACCATTTACTTGTGTGGGTAGTTTTATGAACTTAAGTTATTTGGCCCTAGCTTTGACTGAAGGCGAGGTTTGCAACCGTGGAATGCACCAATCTTGGTCATCTTTGGATCCGTGGAATAGAAACACCCATGCATGGGTGGATCTGCATTGGTTCATGGATGTGCAGCTGAACATCCATAAATTTTAGCTATGGCACATGTGTATATTAATAGTGCGGACAAAGAAAATATATTTCTTGTAAAATTTATTTAGTGGCCCACACAAAATACACACATTCTGGTAATTGTTATTATACACATATAGTTATTGTATAAAATTATTTTTTCTGTAACCTAAAAACTTTGACTGATCATGCATATATAGGATTCCGTCTCCACCACCAAAGTAACAGAATAGAAATACCCAATTTATTTCATTCAGATAAAGATAATATTTGCACAATTTTCTCATTGTTTCATGAGTTATCCATATTTGCCAGGCAGTGCAAGAGATCACCTACTCACAGGATCGTGTCACGGTGAAGACAGAGGACGGTTTGCTGTATGAGGCGGACTATGTCATGGTTTCTGTCAGCTTGGGCGTCCTGCAGAGCAATCTCATAACCTTCAATCCACCATTACCTGTTAGTTCCTGACTTCGTAGATTTCCCTCAAACTTGAAACTTTTCTCTTAGTTTCTGAAATTGAAACACAACCTTTTGCTTTGGCAATACCTCTCAGGAATGGAAAACCTTAGCAACTACAAATTTTACATGGCAGTTTATACCAAGATGTTCTTAAAGTTTCCCAAGAAATACTGGCTTGTTGGGTCGGGTATAGAGTTCTTCCTCTACGCAAGCAGTAGGAGGGGACACTATCCAATTTGGCAGGGGAAAAAACCTGTGACAGGTAATTCACTCCCCAAACAATTATTTTTGCAAATCTAAATCTCTATCTTTGTTTCTACATCTGTCACTTTATAAAAAAAATGTTCCCTCACTTTTCCCTTAATCGACCCACGATCTAGAGAGAGGAACACTTCTACCTTTTTCTTTTTATGTCGGCCCGACGACAATGCAGCCCACGAGGAATCATCTTCCTCTCGATGGACACAACATTACCGCCGGATCCTCTACCGCCAGCCACCATCTTCTCCTCTTGTTAACCCCACCCCTCTCCTCTAGTAATCCCCATGCCACCCTCCACTATGTTCGATGTCTCCCGCCACCGGATTCACAGCCATCGGCTGCCGCCACTCTAACTCGGCTCCGCTGGAGAGCTTGCTGTCATGCCCTCACCTCCTCCACTGCCCGTGGCTAGTTTCACCCATAGAAAATCATGTGCATATTTGCTAGTTATATATAACTCAAATAATTTTGGATAAGGTGGTGAGGTTACAGCTAATCACTAGTTCATCAGAGTCACATGTTGAGTAACCAATTTGGTTGAACATATGTAATTCATGAAGTTGCATACATATCTCAAACAATATACATTTCAATTTTTTGAAATATAAATTTCAGCATCTTGAGAATGAATACCCAGGATCTAGCATCCTGCTTATCACCATCACGGATGATGAATCTCGGCGTATCGAACAACAATCATATGAGCAGACAAAAGCAGAAGCCACGGAGGTGTTGAGGAAGATGTTCCCTGATAGGGATGTCCCAAATGCGACAGACATCTTTGTTCCATGGTGGTGGTCCGACAAGTTCTTCAAGGGAAGCTTCTCCAACTGGCCCATTGGCGTCAACGGATATGAATATGATCAGATTAGGGTATGTGCAATCAGAGGCAGTTGAATCAGACAATTCACATCTCCTTTCAACATAATTAGTTCCTCAAGATTTTTATGTGCCATTAATATTTTTATTTATAACATTCAACTTATAAGGATCCTGTTGAGAGGGTGCACTTCATGGGGGAGCACGCGAGTGAACACTACAATGGCTATGTTCACGGAGCATATCTTGCAGGTCTAGATTTCTAGTTCTCTCACATATGTTGAAGCTATCTTGTACTTCACTGATATTTTACATATGTGTTATATATCTTTTTATCCATAGGTAAGCACTCTGCAAATATTCTGATGACTGATGATGCCAAGCGAGAAAACAAATTGAAGATATCTTGTGCCACAAAACTATCAACAACAAATTCAGGAGGTACTTGAATACCATCCTCCGTTCATCATGAGTGTACCACTATGTTTATTAATTGGATTCTCATCTATGATTAAAAATATGAGGTGGAAAGGGAGAGATGCCTATTCCAAATTTTTTTTGGAATGGACCTATGATGAAGCATATATTTTCTATTTTTATTTATGTTGCAGGTTCAGATGCTTGAAGGTTTTCTGATTCAATTCCCCCACAAAGAAAACATGTTTGTGCTGAAGTTTCTCAAGCTAGTTGCATCCTCCTATACACTCCTGTATTCACCATTTTATTTTTCTATTCTCTCTTTATCTTCTATTTCATTTGGTATATTACGATATCTTTTTTCTTTTAGTTATTATATTATTCATGTTTCTTCCATTATTTTATTTTTAGTGAATTATAATAATTGTGTTATCTATTTATTTTTTAATAGATTATACTATTTATTATGTATTGATATTGTATTTATTTCAAGTATACAAATCTTTATTCAGTGAGTTCGTATAATTGGTTTCATAGGTTACATATTTGTTCTATGTATTCGTATAATTTTTTTCAATGCCTACAATTATTTTGTTCCGTAAGTTCATATAATTTATTCTAGGTATACAAATGCTTGTCATATGAATTTATATTATTTTTTCTAGGGGTATACATCTTTGTTAGTGAATTACTATAATTTGTTTCGTTTTATTGTACATTCATATAATTTATTATAGGTGTGCAAATCTTTGTTTTGTTTCACAGGTATATACATTTTTATTATATGAGTTTGTATAATTTTTCCATTCATACAATTATTTAATTATGTGAATTTGTTCATGGTGTACGTATATCATAGAAAATCTTCCAACCCAATAAAAGTATCAATAAAAAGTTTTATCCAAACATATAGTCAAGTGGGTCTTCTTTTCAAAATCTTGTTGCATGAAACTAATAGAATCGGAATTTTATTTGGGTGTACGGTTTAAGAATTTGTCAAGTTTAAAACTTTATTTGCATACGTGTGATGCCATCAATTTTATATTCTCTTGCATGCATCGAATCTTTCTTCTATTTGTTGCACCCGTGATGATTAGTAGTCCATGTGGTGTGCCTCTCCATGCTCCTACATTCCATGACGATGGTTGATCATAGAAACGCTGCAAGTGATGGATGGAGAATTTGTCACTTTTAGCGACATTATCAGTCCCTCTTGAATCTACTAACATCCCCTGCTAAATTAACCAAAGCTAATAGCACCCTTCAAGTAATTATGCATATTGAAAGAAAAAATAAATTAACCGGAGCTACTAGTGTCATTAAAAACAACATTTGCAACATGGGAAAAGGGCATATGCAACATGAAAAAAGAATGTTGGTAACATCCAAATGTGCACTAAAATACATATTTGCCGTCGAATTCCATGAAAAAAATTTACACCAAAACATTGCATCATGTTCCAAATAACATTTACCAATAACTTTGATGTAGCAAGAGAAGAGTATTTGCATTAGTCCAAATCTGTTGTTGCAACATCTAAAAATCACAATTACAACATCTTGAACAATTGCAATATCAAAGTCTAATCGAACAAAAACAATATGTACCAATATCTCAATTTGTTTACCGCAATATCTGAAATCACTCTTTACAACATTCCAAAATCTAAAATTGCAACACCACACCGCTCCAAGTCCTCACTTCACCTTCCCTTTTCCTCTTCCTCGGCTAGTGTAGGAGCAGGAACAGAGTGGTGTGGCCACAGGTATGGGAGCAGGAGGAGCACGGCCATGGTCACTGGGCTTGGGTGATGGGGAAGGAGGACTTCACCAATAATGGTCCTCGAGTGTGAGCGTGGGAGTTGGAGCAGCACGCGCATGCGGCAGCTAGCGTGGAAGCAGAATCACCGTGCACCTCGATGGCCTGGTCACATGCTTGGTGCTTGGAGAAAGAGACGAGGCATGGGGAGAGAGAGGATTGGGGAGATGAGGCGTGGGGAGCAAATGAGTCGACCGAAAATTTGGTGGTAATTTTCTGCAAGCTTCAATTCGAATGGCCGTTCCAAAACATTACCGATAAACCGATAAACTGAAGGTTTGCACAATCAACTGAGATCGGGTACGTAATGATTTCATTCCCTGGATCCACCAGTAAGTATACAGCATATACAAGCAAGTGAAACAAAATGAAGATTACATGCACGCACAAACAAAATAACGTTAGTTTCCTTGTAAGCCTCATCCAGTTGCGTCGTCCGGCAATAGCGCAGATGGCAGGGCTTGATGATCCTGATGCATCTGCATGGGTCGTTCCTGCTCATGACGACGATGTAATCGACGTTGATCGTCGGCGTCTGGCCGTCTGGGACACCGGCGAAGGTGCAGGCCGGGTCATTAGTGTCGATACTGCTCAGCATGTACTCGAAGGTGGCAGCCCGGTGTCGTCATCGTTACTCTCAAGATATCGTCCATCTCATACTGCCGCAGCTGCTCTGCTGGCCAGTGGCCACCTATTCCAAAGATCCGTGCAAGGTAGCTGCAAGTCAATTCAAGGTGTTCAAATAGAAAATAACGGTATGCAATTACAGATTGTGTAATCACTGTAATGTATATAATCAAAAAATGATAGGATAAAGACAACGTACCATGCTTTAAAATTTATCTGGCACCATCTGTAGTTCAGCCTTTTGATTAATCTCATTACGCTTATGAGCTGAATAAACAGAAATATCCTGTTCAATTCGAAATACAAGATAAGCACATGTTAGTTCCTGAGAGGGAAGACAAGAGTAAATGCATGGAAAAGTTATTTGAGGTACCCTGCTCCAAACGGTGCAACTTTTCCTGGAAATTATTCAAACGAAAACACCAGCATCAGCAAGTGGCGGAATTTCTAACTTATTACAAGTTGTAAGATAGGTTGACACGAGAACTGACCATAGAGTTGGATCCAGTAGGATGGTACCAATATAGAGATCATGAAGGAGCCTGGTAAGAGAACTTTTTTCATGATCTTACACGAGGTGGAGAAGAACATCCTCGTGTACTATATTGGTACCATCCTCGTGTACAAGTTTCTCCGGTCTTGTACCTTCCTCGTGTACCTGGTGGAGAAGAACATGACCAAGAAAAAAAGCTGGTGGGCATTTTTTGTTAAGGCAACACAAAACGAACTGAAATCAAATGGTTTTTAGGTGGTGAAAGTATTTTCAGGATACGAAGCAGGTAAGACTTATGATCATGACACCCTCCGCTGTGGCACCCGTGCACTGTGTAGACGTAGCGTGCTGCCATAGGGCTCGGAAAGCTACAGAAACGATGGCAGCATGAGTCGTCTCTGCGCCCATTGTTGCTGCCACCATCCCTCTCAGCTCGCATCAAGCTGGTATCTGCAATCTAACAACAAAACACTTGTGAGGAGGATGAAGAACAAAATAGTTTTGCTAGTGCACAATCAACTGCAAATATTTTAGATTATTTAACACTAAAGTATAAGTGCATCATTTAACCATGCATTACTGTCACTGCTACATTCACTATTCTGGATAGTCAGGCTGAGTTATAATTCAAAGGAAAGAATCTGTTCCATCCCTGGTACTTACACACTAAAACATAAGTGAAATAAAAGAGAAACTTCATGTCATTTAACCATTAACTTCACTAGTACATTTCACCATTTTCCATTCAGGAGATCAGGATCGGAGAGGTACGGATTCCACAATACGTGCTTCGGTAGAGGAGGTAGACATGGATTACATTCCTGGCTTCTCGTAGAACCGGTTCTAGTTTTGGTTGATTTTGGATCAGGGGTAGTGGGCTAGTTCTGAAGCAGCGAACGAAGCTAGCTAGCTGTGAAGTGACAAGTTGTGGTCGCCACCCACTGCAGTGCACGCTCTCTTATAGGAGGAAGAACCGCGGGTTCTGGGGCCATCTCCACTTCTCCAGTGACCGGCCGGTGCATCTTCCGGCGTGGAGCGCATGAATGGAATCAATCCCACGCTGCAGAAGGAGTCGGCGTATAATTTTCTGTTTTGTGACGCGACTCGACAAGGCCACGCTTTGTTCATGTTCATGTTCGTGGGGCTGCTGCTTGCTGGACCTCGTGCTCTCTGGCGTGCGTTTGGTAGCAAGCAGGCCCGGCAAGCTCCATTTGTCAGGTAGCAGAGACGATCGAGAATTAATGACCTTCCCCTGCCTGCCTGAATACATGCCGATTCTGCAGATGGTTGGCCCTTTTGTTTTCCTCGATGGTTATCAGTCTCGGATGCATATCGATCGACCTCATTGGCTCATCGCATAGAAAGAATTACCATTTGATCAATATTCGATCAGGAAAAAGAAAAGTGAGCTTGAGATTTGGATGTGGCGCGTAGTAGTTGCAGCTAGGGATGCAGGCGAATCAAAAGACGACAGCAGGCAGCCTAGGCCTCCTGGTCAAGCGAATCGCACATGAAGACCAAGCACCTTGGGCGGTGATGTCACCGTACTGAGCTGACGCGGATCATCACGCGCTCGCCGTGGCCGACGCAGTCGACGTCGGCCTTCGTGCGACGTCGCCACTGCGCTCTCTGTGGGGAATCACGCTGCGCCAACCGCCTTCCTCGACGTCCTGTCCTGATCTCCACACTCACTCTGCTATCCGGAAGCACCGGCCGGCACGACTTCCTCTTCTGCGGCAACTGTGGAAAGGAAACTGCAGTCTTGACCCTGCAAAGTTTCTATTACATGAAGACCAAGGAAAAGACTAATCAGAGGGCTTCAGCAGGGAAGGATGATTTAGCATGAAGCGTTTTGCTTGAATGTTTATCGCCCATGGAGGATGGCAGGACAGTCCCCTAAATCTCATATGAACGCACCAAGATCAACCTCCTGTCTGTCAGACAATGAAGTATCAGACCTGCGGCAAAGACAATTTGGAGAAGAAAAACCGTACAGTGTATTCCTGGATGGTTACTATTGATGTCTCTTGAAGATTATCTCCAGATACTTGCTCAAAACTGTAAGCGTCGTAATGAGCCTTTTGAGCTGCCTTTGCAGGGTGCATAACGGAGAAAATACTGCTGCAATCTGTTCTCTGAAATCTTAAAGCATTCCTAGCCTTCCAAATGTACCATAATAATATAGCAAACAAGATCAGTGTTATCTGAAGTATTTAAGTGATTAAATATGCATAATAAAAAATATCTGAACAAGATCAAGGTAGTCTATTTTAATGGCAAGGGGAGGACCAAACCAAACTGCTTTTGAGAAAGTGCAAAGAAAGAATTCTGATTTGATTTGATATAACATGATATCCAAAGATGAATCAATTCTGACTCACTGAATCATTATAAACTATATAAGCCAGATATTATATCCTGTTTCAAATTCGGTTCTTTGTAAAGGCATGTGTGCATCAAATCAAGTATATATATTTAAGTCACCAACAACAAAAAAAAAAACGTTCCTAAAAGAACCACCAGACTTGCAGAAAACCGAAAAAAACGCGTGGATGGATCTGTATTTATTTATTTCTGTTTGGACCGAGCTGTATTATTACAAGGTAACATTAGTTTTTCCAATTAACATTATTAGACTAATTAAGTTCATGAACACTCCGATTTGACATTTAGGACAATTATTTTAGCAAGACAATTGGGATCACCATTGGTGTTACACCAGATACAAAAAATCTGAAAAATCAAGCTGTGGTTTATTGATCAAGAGATTGGCAGCTATGTATCAACCTCTTCCTCGCAAAAATTAAGTATGTATCAACCTCTCCTGGTTCTGTACATGGTACTGCGATTGCGCAAGTAGGTCTCCTTCATTTGCTTCAACCTTAGGACTGAATCATGCATGCTACTTCGTTCATCTGGAGATTGGGCAACACAGGATAAGGCCACTTCTATCATCGGAATTAACAGGCAGTTCAGTAGTAGCTTCTCTGTATTACTTTCGTGCACTCCTTCACAGATGGCATCAGTGGTAGCGCTGATGAGTCGCTTGTCAATTACATGGTGAGCTTGACGTGGGAAATAATTATCTCGCACCCATTTTACAAGATTCATGTCCCCTCCAAAGTTCTGTTCGAGAGGACTCTTCCCAGTGATCATTTCGAGGAGCATCACGCCATAGCTGTAGACGTCACCCCTTGTTGATGGTTTACTCCCATATCCATATTCTTCATGACACAAGTTAAAGTACAGCAGGTTAACTAAAGTAATACACTCATATTATTTAGAAATATAAATGAACGTGCAGTGTACCTGGTGGAATATATCCAATGGAGCCTGTAAGTCCATGAATACTGGAAATAGATTGTTGTTCTGGTAGCTCTGCAGCCAACAACCGGCTAAACCAAAATCACCATTTTTTGCAGTCATATCACCATCAAGGTAGCACAGTTTTTGGTTTCCATCAAGGTAGACAAGAGAGTGGTTTCCAGTGCTTGGAACCAACCCAGTAAGGTCATTGAATGAGAGGTTTAATAGTTGAAGGTGCAGCTTGGATAGGCTCGGAGGTATGCTACCGGTTAACTTGTTGCTTGAAAGGTCTAGGCTTTGCAGAGCTCCAAGTGTCCCAATACTGTCAGGGATCACTCCTGACATTGCATTTTTACTCAAAGACAATGTTTGCAGCCTCTGGCACTGCCCGATTGACATATTACTGTTGAGTAAATTGTTTGACAGGTCAATGGCGATGATGTTCTGTAGCTGACCAATGGTCTCAATTGATGCAGCAGTAAGTGAATTGTGTGACAGATTAAGAATAGAACTAAGGCTCCTGAGTTCAAAGAGAGACGCTGGGATGTCCCCGTGAAGGTTATTGCTCGATATATCTAGCAAATCAACATGTCGGAGGAGACCCAGCTCTTCTGGAACTCTACCAACCAACTCATTCTGTCCGATCCTCAGCGTTCCCAGCGCAGTAAGGTGCCCAATTTCCATTGGTACGGGGCCACATAGCTTGTTCCTTGTAAGCTCAAGAACTGTTAGCTTCTTGAGATGGCCTATCTCTGGTGGGATACTCCCAGAAAGCTGATTGTAACTTATGTCGAGTAACGTTAGGGATGTTAAACGCCCAATGGACGGTGGTATTGGACCAGTTATCCTGTTGGAACCAAGATATAGCATTGAAAGAGAGCTCGACAGGTTGCCAACTGAATCGGGAAGCGAGCCCTCGATGAGATTCTCAGCAAGTGCAAGGTACTGCAGCTTGGTGCCGTTTCTGAGGTCAGAAATGATTTTTGTTGTGCCAGAAATTTGATTATGCCTAATGTTGTACGTGACGGTGTTATCAAGTCCACTAAGACCTGGTGGCACTGAGCCACTAAGTAGGTTGTTTGTAGGACATCCGTATGATCTCGATCTTTGTCAGATTGTGGAGAGATGATGGGATCGAACCATGGAACTTGTTGAAGCAAATGTTGAGCGTCCGGAGGTTTGGGAGCCGATAACCAATATCATTCGGAATCTCACCGTAAAGATCATTATGTGGAAATGCCAGGTAAAGAAGTGCAGAGAGGTTGTAAAGTGGCAGGGGAACAATTCCTGAGAGAAGGTTAGTGCTAAGATCTAGCGTTTGGAGCCGATCAAGTTTACCAATTTGGTTAGGAATGTTCCCCTCCAAGTGGTTATTCTGTAGCTTCAAGGAAATAAGAGCTGAGAGATTGCCAATATGAGGGCTAATCCTTCCAGAGAAGTTGAGACCTCGGATATCCAGCTCCAAGACCCTGCCTGCGTGATTACACTGGATTCCTGTCCATGTACACGCCGAGGAGCCATTCCCCACGACGATAGCGCTCCTGAAGGATCTTTGGTGATATAGGATTTCAAGCCAAGTAGAGCCTCTCGATCCTCGAGATTGCTTGGAGCTGATTTACCTTAACCTAACAGGAAAACACTAGATAATAATACAGGCACGGAAACCAGCCATTGAACGTAGATTCTCGTCTTGAGTTTGATATCTGCGTGCAAAAGCATAATGCAAACTAAAGCAGATAACAAGATCTGATAAACAAATTAATATGCATGATCAATCGAGAAAGCAAGCTGAGGAAGTGATGGTAGTTTGACAAAAAGACACAGGCGGTAATAAGGTTGAGAACTGAAAGAAATGAGATGGTGCCATACATACATACCTGATATTCTGTTTTCAAAAGAAGCTGATAGAACTCGGATGCAGATAAGCTTGCCAGGAACCTCCTGCAGATAAGCAGCTCTCCCAACCCTCTTCCTTAATTCCTTGGCTCTGTGCCTACAAGCAGCCACACCCCGTAGCTTTTGGCTTTTGGCTTCTTCCCCCGGTCACGTTTGAATATTGTCTGAGGCCAACGTGGGTTTTATCCTGCAATCGATCCTTGGAGGAGCTGCGGATCATTTTGCTGTTGTGGAGGTTGAGAATTGGGTTTCCAAGTTCACTGTTTTGTCTAAAGATGTTGGACTTCCGGTGTATAAGATGGGGTCTTTTCGGTGTGCTGATTTTAAAGTGATTTTCAATCTCTGAAACCAACGTGGCCTTCTTTTAGCCAAGAAAGTGATTGATGAGGCTCAGGGTACTCATTACCTGCAGCAGTATGTGGAATCTAGAAATTCAAAAAAGTCTATTTCTTCTGCCAATCCTTTAACTGGAGCCAATCTGGTCCCAATTCGCCACTCGGATTCTTTCAATCGCAGGTTTGTTCATCGTCAATGGCAACAGAAATTAGTGTTCTCCATGCTGGAACATAGATCATCTTTGGATTTTTTGAACTCTCGGGCTAATCCTGCGAAGAACACAGTTCAAATTTGGTTTTGAATTCACCAGCTGATGGTATTGATTTGAGCCTTAATTTGGGGTCCAGTAATGGCGCGATTCCAAGTAGCGTGATCAATGCGAGTTTTTCAGTTTCTGAGCATTCCAATGATCGAATAGCAAAGCCCATGGGCCATCTTCACTGTTCTAGCTGTCTATCCAATTTTCATGTGTGAGCTGCATGTTCTTGACCAGTGAGATGTGGGCTCTGCTTTTGGTTGGGCCACATTGCTTTGCACTGTAGGTCCCCACCTCGATTTCCGGGTCTGTCTAATGTCAGAATCTTCTCCATAGCAATTCAGCCGGCAGAGTGGAAAGAGAAGAATGTTGGCAATTGGTTTGCTAAGCCAACATCTATGACTCTCGGGACCGACAACTGTGGAGCTCTTGTTGGTAGTTTTTCAGAGCTGGGTAAGGCTGTTTTGGGTTGTTCTTCGTTGGTACCTCCCGTTACCATTGCTTGGAAAGTTTCTTCACCTACCGCAGTCACCAGGGTGGGCGCTTCGCCTTCCTTGACAGCCTCGCAGTCATCGCCCCTCTTTGCTCAGCACGGCCACCGCACTTGCGCCGCTGGTGAGAACTCTCGTCCATCCTCTGATACTCTTGATACTTGTCATTTGGCTTCTTAGCCACCCCTGCATTGCAACCAGAGCACCTCTCCACCTGCTACAGTAAAACGAATTGTGTCCCTGCTCAGAATCTGCAATGGCGTACAAGTTTGTAGATCCTATTCCCTTCATGCCCAGAGGTTGTCATCATCAGATGGTGGGTTATAGGAAGCCGATGAGTCGAGTTGTTCTTGATGGTCCGTGCCGACGCAACAGTGATGTTGCCATCACCATCACCGAACCTCTGCCAAATCAATAGGTATCCTTTCAGTCTATCAGAAATCTCCTTGATGACTTCCTACACAACCGACGCAAGATAAGGTTCCATTCTATTCAGCCATGCCCATATGGTCAGGCCTATGTGCGCTTCAATTTTATCCATGATAGGGACTTCTTGATTAGTGGTGGTCCTCATGAATATGGTGATTATAGAATTTATTTTGTTGAACACAGCAAGGGTTAGAACAATAAGACTACTACCTTGAATTGTGAGGTTTGGCTCATGTTGTTAGGGTATAATATTGACTTCTGGTCCAGGGCAGACATTGAAAAAACAGTGGCAGAATTTGGCAAATTACTTGTCTGGGAGGAGGATCCTAACAATTTGGCTCGGATTGTTGTGAAAGTTAGAGCTGGTGACCTCTCTGAAATTCCCTAGTTTTTTGTTTGCTTTGAGGGACAAGTTTTTGAAAAGGGATTGTTGGAAAGCATAATGTGAAATCCTGCAGTACAGGATGTTGGATGGGGGTCCTAGTGATGAGCAGCCCCTGATGATGTTGACCCAATTGATTTGATTTTTTTGGGTATGGTCAGCCTAATAATGTAGGTCTTGCAAATGATAATCAGAACAACATGGCTAATCAGAATGATAATCATGGGCTAGTGCAATGGGGTTTGTGGCCAAATGGGCCTGGAGGTCAAAATGAAGAAGCTTTCATTGGGCCACAAATAAACCCAGAGGGGCCTGAACAGCCTGCACCAGTGCCTGATGATGCTCTCATGGAAGCCAATGATCTTGTGCTGCTAGGAATAGGCTTGACATTGATCTTAATTTGGCAGTAGATGAAGACCTTGGAGGAATAGAAGATCTCATTCAAGCTGAAGATAATCTAGAAGCTGAAGACCCAGAGGAGGAAGAACATATTATCGAAGGCACTAACTCTTCAGACAGCTCAATGGCCAATGCTCTAGCTCCAAACCTTGTTGCAGAAGAGGGATAGGTGGATGTCTTCATTCCTCAGGCCAATGGAGAGCCCTTGCATTTTGTGCAAGAAGACATTCATGAAAATGAACTTATGGAAGGCAATGCACAGGATGAGGTGCCACAGGAGGACCCTAGAAACAACATGCAATTGGTTTTTTTTTGAATTGTTGGAGCAAAATCAAGATCCAGTTTTGCATCTCTGGCGGCTAAGCAGGGATCTTTATCCTTTCAACCCAATCCTAAAGCTGTGAGACAGTGGATTTTACATTTCTCCCTAGAAATGAGCTCTCAGCAGGTGGATATTCCTCTATTTTGGTCTGACTTTTTCACCTCCTAGCTCCTGAATCCTCTGAACTTCCATTGGGGAATGAATTTTCTATCATCCTCAGCTTTACAGTTCCTCCAATCTAGACAAGGCTCAGTTTCCTTTAGTCTTCCTGATAAGTACCCTCTTCCAAAAGCTCCTGTGTGTTCAGCTGACGAGGAGGTCCAAGGTGGAGCTGAATCCAAAGGAAATGTAGTTATTTTTTAGGGTGGTCCTCTTGAAAATATTGCCAGTGCATCCACTGCTTTCTCTACTGCAGCTGATTGTTGTTCTGAAGGCACCCAAGCACCATCTGTTGTTCCCTTTCCACATACTATCCCATCTAATGAGGCCACTGTGAAATCTCCTGGGACACCTGTTGAAGTTATGTTGAAGAAAGTAACCTCTTCACTTGGGCCTTGGTCTAAGTCATTATTGGTGCAAGCTGGCCATATTAAAAAGGCTGGAAAGGAAGGCTCAGATAAGGTTATCTCTGATGAAGATCTTAGAAGAAGCAGGAGAAACCAAAACCAAAATTAGGGGTTCAAGGCTCTAGGTTGCAAGGATAAGAATTGTCTTGGCTGTTCTGTGGACCCTCCAAGTCTCTCTCCATCAGTTATCAAAAATCTTGAAACCTCTTTCTGTAAGATTGATTCTTCAAATCTATCCACTGCTGCTCTAAGTAAGAAGAAGTCAGTAGCTCCCCGTGGTGGAAGGAAGCTATCCAAGAAGAAATCAGACACATGTAAAGATGATGCAAAAGATTTCAAGATATCCAAGAAGAAACCCAAGAAGCAGTAGTTGTGAGCCAGTAGATGGGCCTATCTTTTGTTTATTTGGAGAAACACTTTTATTCTTTTTATTCTGAGTCAGACTACTTTTTCTCATCCTGGGTCTGTAATTATTTGTTGGAGTTATCTTCAGTACTTGCTTCCAGTTGCTTTCTGTATTAGCATGAGTGTTAATGACTGCTTGCTATAGTTATTTTGGTTTTAGTTGTTTAATTATGAATAGTAATATTCATAGGAGAACCTGGAATGTTATGTGCTAGAATGTTAAGGGTATCAATTCTGATAAGAAATGGAATTCAGTAAGGGGTAAGATTATTGAGAGTCAATGTGATGTTATTTGTTTGCAAGAAACTAAGAGGGAGCATCTGGATCCCCTTTTCATTAGGAATTTCTGCCCTCCAGCCTTTGATCAAGTTGAATTCCTGCCATCTCAAGGTGCTTCTGGGGGCTTGGCGATTATATGGAAATTTACTTTCTTTGATGGCCATTTAGTTTTTAAGAATAATTTTTCTATTGCTAAGAATTTACTTCAAAATTAAATGGAAGTGATTGGGTGCTTACTAATGTCTATGGGCCATGTACATCAGAGGGCAAGAGAAACTTTATGCAATGGTTTATGCACATCCAAATGCCAGATGACATTGATTGGCTTGTCTTGGGTGATTTTAACTTAATGAGGGATCAACTAATAGAAACAAGCCTGGAGGAGACTATAATTACAAGTTTCTGTTTAATGATGCCATAAGTGCTCTTGGTCTGGTAGAAATTCCTTTGCAACTGAAACAATTTACATGGACAAATAAACAACAATCTCCCCTACTAGAACATTTAGACTGGTTCTTCACATCCAATTCTTGGACTTTGAATTATCCCAACACTATGGTATATACCCTAGTAATGGAAACCTTTGATCACACACCATGCATTGTTAGCATTGGCACTGATATCCCAAAAGGTAAGATTTTTAGGTTCAAAAATTATTGGATGGAGCATGAGCATTTCTTGGATGTTGTAACACATGGGTGGTCCATACCTGTCAATAGTACAGATAAAGCAAAGGTCATTACGACAAAATTCAAAAAAATTTGAGAAGAGTCCTAAAAGCTTGGCAAGCTCAGCTGTCTAGTCTTAAAACTAATATATGCAATGTCAAGCTAACTCTCTCTCTTCTTAAGCTAATTGAGGAACAGAGAGACTTATCTCTTATAGAATGGAATTTCAAGGCAATTCTTGATGAGAAATTAGTGGCTCTCTTGTATCAATAGAAACTATATTGGAAACAAAGAGGGACTATTAAATGGGTGAAATTTGTTGATGAAGGTACCAAATTTTTTCATGCCAATACCACTATCAAGCATAGAAGAAATTTCATCACAAGTTTAGAAAATTCTAATGGAAACCCTCAATCTCAACATCATGTAAAAGAATCAATCCTTTGGGAAGCATATAAAGAGAGGCTTGGAACTTCAAAAGCCCATCCCATGATCTTTGTCCCAGAACAACTTCTTCATGTCTTTGATAACCTTCACTGTCTGGATGAGCCATTCAGCTGTGAGAAGATTAATTCTGTCATCCAAACCTTTCCTTCTAACAAATCCCTTGGTCCAGATGGTTTTAACACTGATTTCATTAAGAGGTGTTGACCCATAATTAAGCAAGATTTCTATGATCTCTGTGCAGCCTTTCATTCTAGAGATTTATGTCTTAGAAGCATCAATGGATCCTATATCACTCTACTTCCAAAAGTAGATGGACCTTCAAAGGTGTCAGACTTCAGGCCAATTTCTCTTTTGAACACTTCAATGAAGCTTCTGACAAAGCTACTAGCTAATAGACTGCAGAAATTCATAATGGATATTATTCATAAAAATCAATATGGATTTATCAAGTCAAGGACTATTCAAGACTGCCTGTCATGGACCTTTGAGTATCTCCACTTATGCCACAAATCAAAGAAAGAGATAGTTATTCTCAAGCTGGATTTTGACAAAGCTTTTGACAGAGTAGAGCATGAGGTCATGTTAACTATCATGAAGCATAAAGGTTTTAGCACAGTTTGGCTAGATTGGATGAAAAATATTTTCAGTTCGGGCACCTCCTCCATTTTGCTGAATGGTGTTCCTGGGAAAACTTTCCACTGCAAGAGGGGAGTGAGATAAGGTGATCCCCTATCACATCTCCTGTTTGTCATGGCAGCTGAATTACTGCAAACTTTTCTGAATGATGCTAAAAGGCAAGGGCACCTTCAGCTACCAATTCCTCTTTTACACAGCTAGGACTTTCCTATCCTTCAATACGCAGATGACACACTCATTATTATGGATGTCATCTCTTTTAAGCTTCAAGTGCTCAAAGATATTCTTCATTATTTTGCTCTATCCACATGCCTTAAAGTTAATTATTCCTAGTCAATGATGGTGCTGATCAATGTTTCAGAAGATAGACTACAAGTATTGTCCCAACAATTTGGTTGTGCTATGGGATCTCTACCTTTCACATATTTGGAGCTGCCTCTAGGCTTAACAAAGCTAAGAGTGGAGGAATTTCTGCCAATGGTGTCCAGGTGTGAAAAGAGATTAGTCAGCACCTCTGTGTTTCTGTCCCAAGCTGTCAGATTGGAGTTAACCAATTCAGTATTCACTAGACTGCCTATGTTTTACATGTGCACTTTCCTTTTACATAAGTTAGTTTATAAGCAAGTGAACAAATACAGGAAACATTGCCTCTGGCATGGCTCTGACATCAACAACAAAACCCCTCCAAAAGCAGCTTGCGAAATGGTCTGTTTGCCAAAATCAGAGAGAGGTTTGGGTGTGCTCAATTTACAAACCCAAAATAAAGCTTTGCTAATGAAATTTTTGCACAAGTTCTTTAATAGAGAAGACATTCCATGGGTCCATCTGATGTGGGAGAAATATTATACTAATGGTAAGCTTCCAAATCATGTCAAAAAAGGTTCTTTTTGGTGGAAGGATGTATTGAAATTGTTAGATAAATTTAAGGGTTTGGCAGTGGTTTCCATTAATGATGGCCAAACATGTCTTCTGTGGACTAATTTATGGAATGATAGAATACCTGCTCAAGTCTATCCTAAGCTATACTCTTTCACCAAAAGACAACACATATCTATTCAGAAGTGTCAGGCTATTGAAGATTTAGGTCAGTTATTTCATCTCCCTTTATCAGCTCAAGCTCTGGACCACCTTGTTGATCTTGCAAACAGTCTAGAAGGTCTAACTCTAAATGATGATCCTGATGTATGGACATATATTTGGGGCAATCCTTCATTTTCATCCAACAAGGTCTATCGCCATCTAACTGGTCATAGACAGATCCATCAAGTATTTAGTTGGCTTTGGAAGTCACGTTGTCAAAACAAGCATAAAGTTTTCTTCTGGCTAATCCTTAGGGATAGACTCAGTACCAGGAACATTCTTCGAAGAAAGAACTTGTTTCTCCCTTCTTATGAGTGTGTCTCATGTCCAAATGGAAGTGAAGAGACATTGTATCATTTGCTGCTCGGTTGCCCTTTTGCTCAGGAGTCCTGGATTCATCTTGGTCTATTCATCAATCCTACCAATGAACCTTTCTCAGTTCTAAAGATTCACAGAAATCAACTACATGTTCAGTTTTTCATGGAAGTCATCGTCATCATGAGTTGGGGTATTTGGATAGCTTGAAATGACTGGATTTTTAAAGGAATCCCTCCATCAGTTCAATCATGCTTGATTCGCTTCAAGTTTGTTTTTACTCAGGTTATTCTTAGAGTAAAAGAGGATTGGAAAATTCCTATGTCTTCATGGCTAGACTAAACTCTATAATCTTCTTGATTTTTTTACTTTTGTTTTTTGTTTCCTTGTTCCTCCTTTTAATATATTATAATCAGTAGGGGCGTACCCTCCTGTTTCTTAAAAAAAAATATAATCTTGTTTCTTAAAAAACATATAAGCAGCTCCCGTCTATTAAATAATATCCCAGCTACTACCTTGTTTGAGTTCACATTTCTCTTTTTTAGTGGTGAGGTGACATTTCTGGTTGTAAGTCACCATCGAGAAAAG
Source organism: Setaria italica (assembly GCF_000263155.2). Classification (NCBI taxonomy): domain Eukaryota; kingdom Viridiplantae; phylum Streptophyta; class Magnoliopsida; order Poales; family Poaceae; genus Setaria; species Setaria italica. The sequence goes on along the minus strand of NC_028458.1, from coordinate 19,953,168 downwards.
AAAAAACAAGAAGAAGAAAAACAGAACGTGAGGTGGACATGCATTGCTAGTAAGGCTAAGGAGTCAAGAATACAGGGTGAGATCTTTCAAAAAAAATAAAGAATACAGGGTGCCATTTTTGGTTGCAAGTCACCATCGAAGAAAAAAGAAAGAAGAAACATAAACATGTGTGTGCTAGTTGTGCGGACCTCAAATTCCTGAGTTAATCTCATTCTCACCCAAGCAAATGTAGGTGTATTTCCTTGTTGGCTGTTCCCTGTGTAATGCCGACATACCCGTTTTAGTTGTGCTTAAATATGTAAGTTATATTTGAAATATCCATTTCAATTGCATTTCCACCCTGAAACCTGCAGTAGACTTTAGTTAGGCTGCATTGTGTCACAAATAGTTCCTGTGTTTGACAACTACACAGCCTCCAAAAATAAAATTTGCCCCTTGTTTCTGTAATATATTTATCAAACTGTCTCTAACTAGAATATTATGAAACTACTTTTGGTACAGATCAACATGTATGGTTCCAATGTATGTCATATAAATATTTATATATTACTTCCAGCATAAAATATAAGGGAGTCTAGCTATACACCACAACAAGTAGCAAAGGTATTTAGGGGTCAACGTTCTCAAAGAAAAAAATGACGATAAGAGTGCCTAAAAACATTTTTTTCTAAGGTGAGATGTGGAGTATTTCAATGAAAAAAGAACATTTGACTGACCAAAAGTGTCTTTGTTGTCCAAAATATTTGGTAACTTAATTTGTATAGTTTAAACCAACAGAATCAAAATCTGACCGCTCAACTCCTTGGTAACATTTGTCTTTTCATTTATATTCCATTTTTTGTGACATTGCGATGGCATGGTATCTTCAAAATATTTCATAGTACTACACAATTTTTAAATATATGACACAGCTGACTTTTTCTCATACTTGGACCATCAATATATATTTGATTAATTTGTTAAGTAAAGTAAAAAGAGTGCCACAGAATTGTCATCTAATGTCACACTCGGTTTTAAGGATAAATTCGAAACACTTACACCTTTTATGTAGGCCCATAATAAATTTTCATGCATAAATTGATTTCTGTAGTGAACATCACAACATATATCATTATAAAGCATGTAAATACTACAAAATGACCTACACATCGTTTAATCTAAACACAATGGAGGGCACCATCTTCTAGAGGAACATCGATCGGGGCACACCAGCCTAGAACTCTTAGTCTTCGCAATCCAACTTCTTCTTCTTCTTATTTCTAATTAGAACAGAGTCCATAACAATTTCTAATCAGAACACAGTCTATAAAAAGCATAAGTGCACTTATGGTTTGCCTTAGCAAGTGGGAGGGAGAAAATGGCTTGAAAACTTGACCAAGGAAGGCTTTATTTGGTGGACTGCAAAGCTTAAATTTTAGTTAGTCAAGTTTTAATTTAGCAACTAGAGTTATTAAGTGTCTGAGGTTTTTGAACCCACCCAAGGCACATGTAGGGATTGATTTGGATCGAATAAGCATGTAATCGAATCCAAATAGCACTATTTACCACATTTTAATTCGAATCCTAGTAGCACAATTCCAATTTCTATCTAGATATATGCTAGGTTTTTCTATGTGTTGCTATTTGTACCACAAAAGAGTTTTGCACCCTAGGTTCCAATCCTATAAACTACACATGGCAATTTTAGGAAAGGTAAACGCGAAATATAAATCAAATAAGAAATGTGGAAGGTAAAGGGATAGAGAATGCAAACTCCCAACATGGTGACTGCTGGTTATTTTAGCGAAGTGCGAATAAATCCGCAAGCGCATGGATACCGTCATAGGTTTCACATCAGAGTATTCCAAGGGTATGGAATCCTTGCTCCTGATTGGTTGAGAGTGTATTTCCTTGCTCTTGGGGTGTGTTTTCTCCCTTAATGGACCTGCATACAAATATTCACCAACACTTGTGGAATTCGTTAGTAATAACCCCTACCACTAATGTTGATGCTTATCTTTCATGTGTTTATGTAGGAGTTGATGGGTCAAATTTGGTACTTAATAGCCGTCAACAGTGACACGGTGATTTTTATTGAGGTATCGGAAAGCAAAGCTTTCCACTAGTCCTTATTATTGGAGTCCCTCTCAAGGGAATGCTCGCGCAAGGGCATACACTCCCTAGTCAAGTAACTCCGTAAGATAGTCTATGGGGTTTCCCCATGCACACTAGGGTCTCCACCTTGCCTCTCTCAGATGCTTCTCGCAGCTCTTCACTTGTTAGAGCTTCGGCAAAACGCGAGGAGCCTCTCCTTCCTTTCACATGCACTGGCAGCCACTCTTGGTTGGAGGGTCTTGCAATCCTTACAAGACCCAGATTTCCATCTCTTGGTGCAAGCAAACACCGATAATGAAGGGGTGTGCAAACCTCGCCTAACTCTAGGCTGAACCCTAAATTAATGTGCTAATAAGCCTAAACTAGCACTAATAAAGACCTAAGCCTTCTAGTAATTGCATTAATCTTCTCTTGAGCACTTTGGTGAATAGAGGACTTGTGTGGATGTGGAAACCAAGCCAATAGATTCTCCATGCTCTAACACACTTCAAATAGTTGGGCAATAGGGTATATATAGCCCCAAGTCAAAGAACTAGCTATTGCCCCAACGGTCACGGAAACTATGATCACCGAATTATTCAGTGGTTCAAAGGGGTGTTGACGGTTGTTAAATACCAAATATGACCATCAATATTCTCAAGAATAAGGGAGAACTAGCATTTCTTACATGCATATTTAGTTTCGAAAAATGTAGTTCCACATGTCCTTGGAGATTATTTGAGTGCAGGTGAAATAACACAAAAGGAATGAGAAAACACACTCCCATGGCGAAGAAACACAACTCCAACCAATGAGAGATGTAATAAGTGCCATTTGAGGTATTAAAAATAACTATGAGAAATTGGAAAGAAATCCAAAAGAAAAAGAAAAGAAATTGGCCAAAGATCAAATTCGGCCAAATTTGACCGAAATTTGAATTTCAATTTGAAATTCAGAAAAATTGGTCAAACATGTGGAATACAAGTGTGAGATTATTTGGAATTATGGGATCAAAAATTTGGAGCTAAATTGGTGCCAAATATCACAAAAGAATTAGAGAAAGAAAAAGAAAAAGAAGAATTGTTGTTTACTGTTCACCGTCCGAAAACAGCAGTCCAGAAAAACAGCAGCAGAATCTGTTTTCAAAATTCATTTCTGGAGAATTTTGCAACTAAGTGCACCCTGACAACTATACCATATTGAAGTGTGAACTTTGGACTACAAGATTTGGGTGTTGTTGGCCAGGATCAGAAACAGGAAGGAAGTCGAATTCCAGCCCAAAGTCAGCATAAAATCACAAGTTAACTGAAACTCTGAATTTTGACTAAATCTGAACAGCAGCAAGGCATCGACTTGGAGCTCGAATTCAGAGCAATTTAGATCAAAAGAGATACTTGTTCATGAGCAAAATGGAACATTGGGACATAGTAGAACATGTTTAGGTAGAAGTTGGATTGACAGAACAAGAAATGAGTCCTTAAATTGGTTCCCAAAGTGAGCTCAACACCACTATTAGGACTGACGAAACTGAATAATGGTTTCAGTCGAAGTTCAGAAGAACCCGAGAAACAAATCCAAATTCAATCAAATTCGATGTTTATCTCGAGCCAAAGCCAAAATAAAAGATAACGGGCTTGAGATTATCTCCAAGTTCGGTTCAGGCGCTAGAGGCCGTCGAATTGAAGATCGACCACCAGTCGGCTCTGAAGGTCACGGGCGCCAGAGGAACGGTGACTGAGCACCCAGACGTGTCGCCGCCGCCGTCGTCGGTCGACCGCCAGAGCGACTAGCTAGGCCACCTCCTCACCACGCAAGCCTACGGGTAGGCCACGGTGTCGTCCATGCGAAGGGTGAATCGCTTGAATAGTTACTGCTCCCGCGCCACCGTTTCACTGCCTCCCCTTTTTACCGCCGCCCGCTCTCCTCTGTCCAGCATCACCGTCGAGCAAAATTCCGCCGCCACATCTCATCTCCAGTCGATTCCTCTCGTCCACTCCTCCACAGACACCCTAGCTACACCCCGAGCCAGTCGTTGTCCCACATCCTTGCCGGGATAGCCGTGCTCGCCGCCGCTTCTGTCCGCCGCCGTCGCGCCGCCCGCTCACGGTGAGAACCACCTTGTGCTACCTCTCTTTCTTCCTGAGTAGTTGTAATCGAGTCCTTAGGGTCCTAGGATGGTGTAGGGGTAGATGTTTGAGTCCGTGGTGTCGATGTCGCAAGAAGCCACGACCGGCCGAGGGAGTCGCCGCCTGTCGCCGTGGAGAGGATGGCTCCGGCCATCTTCCGGGGAGCTGTTGCCACGCACGGGGTCGTGTAGGTGTAGGAGTGGTGTCACGACCTAGACCCGCCGCCGGGAGGGCGCCGGCCGGCGAGCCGCGCCGCCCCCTGTCACGGGCGCGTTTTGGCGGGAGGTAGGAGAAGACGCTGGGCGCTCGGGCCCGCGCGTCAGAGGAGGAGGGGGAAAGCAGGCCGAGGCGACGCAAGCGGTTGCTGGGCCGCGACGCGTCGGAGGCCCAGGAGACAGCGCGCGGTCGGCGGGAGTCGGAAAGAAGGCCGGAGGCCGGAGCAGTTCACGGGCCGGCGTCACGTAGGCCCAGAACCCGGTGCGGGGTCGTCCATCTAAGTTTGGTAGGCCGGGGGCTCGTGAGGTCCAGCAGGCCGGTGGGCCAGTAGGGCAGGCTGAATGTTGCGCAAAAGAAAGAAAAAAAGAGCAGTGGGCTGCTGGGCTGAAACCGGGAGTAAAGAAAGAATCGGCCCAGTAGGCCCAGCCGAAGAGTTTGGGGCCGGCGGGTAAAAGTGAATAGGAGAGGTGGGGTCCGCGCCGTAGGGCCCAGCGGTTCATGAGGGAGGATAGCGAGGGAGTGAGTAAGAAAAGTTTTTCGGGCGAATTTCGGGAAAAGTTAGATTTCTTTTAGCATTTTAATTCGTTTAAATCCATTTTACACATTTTTAATCACAGAAATTTGTAGGAGTGTCAAAAAATAGTGAAACCAATATTGTTAGGCTTGTTTTATTTTCCTTTATGCATTAAAAATTTTACACCCTAGGAAAAATAATAAAAATTTAGGTATTTATTTAATGCCTTCCTTTTAAGGTAATTAAATAAATACTTAATATTTATAAAATGCATAAAATGTGAATAATACTTTATCAATCACAAATAATTCTTAACCCATAGGAAATTAGATTTTCAAGTTAGAAAATAATTACCACTTTTTCTAAAAATTAAAAGAAAAAGCTACAAGGAGGGTTAAGTAAGAAAAATAAAAGTATAGGTTAATCTTTTTAGATTTTTGTGTGTTGGCTTGCAACTTTATCATGATAATTCGTATAGTCCTTGTTGGCTTGCAACTTTATCATGAAGGAAAGTTGTATAGTCTGTTATTCCAAAAGTTTGCATTCTAACCCCCTGCATGTATATATGCCGTAGATCCAGAAGCACCGGAAGAAGATTACTGGGAATTTTCAGAAGGACCCTTGGAGTCCGACGAGGTGTTTGAGTTTGTTCCCTGTGAAGCAAATCCGTCAGCTTCTACTAATCTTTTTAACGAACAAGGCAAGCCCCGGTGCATTTATACCTATCTATTTTGGAGTCGTTATTTCATGTGACTAGTTATAGGTTATTTGCTTATTGCATGCACTAGGTCTAGGAGTTGATTGGAACCTATTCTTGTGAATGATCATGCCTTGATTTAAGGACATCTTTGCCACTTGTTCAAAATCTTAGAAACTACCCAAGTCTAGAATTGCTTACTTGCTTACATGCTTGGTTTACCAACCTTAAGGAAAACTCTTAAGTCATACATGTTGCTTATGAAGGATAGTTTGGAATATGGAAATGGACAGAAGCTAGAGATGTAGTTCTGTCTGCTAGATTAATCTGGTTAAGGCCCGATTCGTGTCTTAACTTTTGATCAAGTGATAAGCATCTGATCACTTACTGGGTATGGGACCAGTAAAGCCCAGTAGATTAGTAAATTCTATGATCAGGAATATTTCGTACCCGCGCTTGACGAGCTGGAGATTGGCAGGGGTGTAGCCTGAAACTCACATGGAGATCAGGCCAGACGTGGGGTCCCATGTGGGGGTGCATCCCTGGGTCCGGGTAGTCGTATTCCTAATCATTGACTTTGCTAATCGAGAGGTTGTTAGTACGACCTGGACAGTCGTATAATGCTGGTGATCAGGGTACTCTCCTGTAGGATGTAATTAGATCCGGATCGCCGCAATTCTCGGTTATGAATGCACTTGATCGTTGTTGAGCATCGTAGTATTAATTCATGCAATATAAAATCTCCTGTTGTCAAGTAATGTATGATTTAACAGCTATGCTTGCTTTACTACTGTTATCATCTAGAATGGTTAGGTAATGACTTAGCTCAAATAAAAGATAAAACTAAGGCATCACTCGTAGTAAGCTTTTTCGGCAAAATTGTCTCAACCAAGCACACCCAAAGGCTGACATGCATTCCAAAGAAAAACTATTATATTGGTTAGTCGGGTAAGACTTGCTGAGTACCCCGTACTCAGGGTTTTCCCCTTGTGGTTACCTTTCAGAAGCTCCACAGGAGGCTACCGAGGAGGAGACCCCGAAGCCCTAGGGTATCGATCTGAGTCTCACGATACCCTAGAGAAAAGTTTATCTACACGTCTTCTCCTAAACTATTTATGTTTAATCTTAGAACTTGTCTAACACTGCATCACTAAGTTTGCCTCAACTTATGTCTTGTAATAACTCGTACCTCTTAAATATGTATGTAAAAATGTAATATTTGTTGATATTATCCCATCGCGGATATTATCCTGATGTATGGTGATGAGATACGCCGTGGATCCTTCGAGGAGTCCTAGGGACACTCGACGGACTACCGGGCTTATGCTGTTTTAGGTGCGTTTCGGATAATTGCCGTTCCAACGGCAATTAGGCGCACTTAAACCAGCTTAAGTTGGGCGGTTCCGCCACAAGAGATCGCCACGAGGGCAGCATACAGATCCATGGGCCCACAATCCATAGAAAACCACCTTACCGAGGTAGGTAGCACCCACAACCATCATTGGGACCCACCTGGAAGTCTACCAGATGAATGCGATTGCGAGTAGGGCCAGAAGGGGTTGATGAACTACCTCAGCCTCCCCTCATCCTACACGTGGCGGCAGTTGACGGCTTCCCTACATTTGTTAGACCGCCTCTATGGACCTATAAATAGAGGGGTGTGCTCTCCTTTCCAACACACAACAAGAAGAATCACTCTATCCCTCATTTAGTCTCTAAGCTAGTGGAGTTAGGCTAGAGTAGCTCTACTCAGGTTCCAAGTTCTCATGGAGCTGAAGGTATGGTGCATGTATCTTTATTTCCTTGTTTGACTTTATGCTTATCAATAGAATCATCTTCTTTATATAGTGTTGTACTTGGCTCATATATATGCTTCCTTTCTAGTCATATACCCTTGTCATACTAGTATGCTAGGCTTATATGCTCTTGTGATAGTCAAATGTCCTTGCCATGGTTTATATATATTTCATACGCATAGCATGATTAGGCTAGTCAATCTATGCCACATCATCGGTTCCAATGATCTTTATGATTTCTCTAGCTCTATGCTTGTCCATCGCCTAAACGATGGAAGTCCATGGGGCATTAGGGTATTGTTTATCAATGCAAGCATAGAGCTTGGGTTGTATGAATGCCGTTGGATGCGGGTGTACCTCACGGAATGCAGAGGTAGGCAGTGGGTGATGACAACCCCATCCGTCCTTCATAATCCTCCACATTCAGGTATGATGTAAGAGTTCGTAAATTAGCAGTAACTAAATGCTGGCAGACCAGTAGAAGACTGTCTCTTGGTAGTGCCTGGGTGCATAGAAACAACACTCATGATCCGGCTTCCGATCAGCAAAACCCAAACTCCACAATCGCAACACCACTTCTCCTTTGGTTATCAACTGTGCACAACCAGATTGGCCTCACCATGAAGGCTAATCCCTACCTACGAATCGAAGAACACAAGCAAGAACAAGGTAGATGCAATCTGAATATTGCTAATAATATGAAACGCACGAGTTGGGGTCTCACAAATCGATAAACAGTGAAACTGTTCAAAGACAGATTAATCTAAGCAAAGCCCGAGTGTCCAAGGTGGCAGCTACTGAGTTTTATACATCCAAGAGGTGGAGGCCAAGGAGGAGGACGACCTAGGGCACCCTTGGGGTGTTATCCTCCTGGTTGGGGCGCACACAAACTTGGGCCTAAGTCCCAAGTAATTTTTTGGATTTCAGAATGTCATTAGAAAGAACAATTAAATAATGATTTTCTCATAATTTTAAATTACTTCCAACATTTATTTTCTTGATAGGAAATTTAATATAGGAAAAACAATTAGTTATTTTTTAAATTAAATAAGGTTGTTCTATGTGTGTTGCATTCATGCCAATACATATTGGTGTTTCATGAGAGCAAAATGTTTTAAAACACGTTTAGATAACGATTAGGCCTTTTTGAAAATTTTTCAGATTTTTTTAGGATTTATTGTCATGTTCCTCGAGCTTAATCTAATTTTTGGATGGTTCTAAAAGTCTTTCCAAGATCTCCAAGTATTTTATTTGGGTTCCTCGTGTCCCGAACTACCTCCAGGAATTTTCATGAATTTTTTAGAATTTTCAAACTATTTTCCATGATTTAATTGTGATTTTGGGATTTTCTCGAATTGTTTTCAAATCTGAAATTAATTCCCAAAATTAGAAAAAGGAGGAAAATAAAACCGGACTCCAACCTTGACGCCCTTTTTCCCACGCCGCAAACCCACCTCGTTTCGACAACCCTAGCTCCACTAGTTCGACGCCGAACATCTTCATCTGTTAAACTTCGGTGAACTTTCGAGAACTTCGGTGAACTTTCGAGAACTTCGGCCAGCAACTCCAGTGAAACCGTAAGTCCTCGGTCGAAGGTGAGCACGCCATCTCGTTGGTCTCGTTGTCCCCGTTCCATTTTGCCGCTCCGGTGCGAGTTTGGTGGCCATCCCAACTATTCGCCTTTTTCTATCTTTCTGCTCTTCTGTTCAACCGCCGGCCACCTTGGTTGAACCTCGAGCTCCTGCTCGCCCGGCCATGCACTCGCCCCTCGCGCGCCTGCATCACGGCACCTGGCATTCGCATCCCTACATCACACATGCCTAGCCCCGATTGAGCCGAGTCCCGCAGTCGCACGCCAGAACCCGCCCTGCCCAGCTCCCTGCTCGTCGCACTCGCGCTAGCGCTGCCACCCTGCACCACAACAGCCTGCACCGCACCCCGCCGCCCGCCGTGCCGCCGCCGCTGTTGTCGCCCGCGCTCCCGACCCGACCGCCGCTTCCGGCAGGTCTCCCGACCGGCCATGCGAATGGAATGAACCGGAGGTGGAAGAAGAAGATGCCAGTTTTGCATTTTAACCCTTGAGAACATCCATAATCCCAAGATCCAGTCCAGTCTCTCAATTTTTAATTTGTTTAAGCTCTTGTTTTTCGCAGATATGCCCCTGAAAGTTTAGTTTTCTCTCCGTTATGACCCTATATCTTGTTTAGATCATATCTTTTGTGTTTAACTCCATTTTGAGTGATTCTTTTGCTCACGCATTCGTCTTAATGTGTAGATTAGTTTTATACCGCTTTTTAGTAATGTTTGTGATGATTGGTGTACTATTTTTAATTTAATTCATTTGTTTGCTTGTATGTGCATGCAGAATGTCTAAAACTGATCAATCAGCCGTGCTCACGGTCAAGAGCGGCTTGGACCCTCACATGATAATTGAACCTTAAGATAGACTTAAATCATGTTTTATGTTATGTTTATGTTTCTGCCATATGCTTATAGGTTATGTTTTTATTAATGTGGGTTGGTATATACTTATACCTTAGTAATCAGGTGCTAATAAAATTTGACCAACTAAAAATGCTTAATGCAGTCAACCAGTCAGTCTTTCTTTGTTTAAGCCTTGCATTCATATTTTTCCCACACTTGCTGAGTACGACATGTGCTCGCCCTTGCTATAACCAATGTTGCTTAGAAGAGGAAGCTGCTATGAAGTTGATTGTGAACATGGTGTTAAGTTCTAGGCGTACGCAACCCCCTAGTCGATTGCCTATAAAGTTTGGAGCCTCCGTTTCCAGGAGTAAGCGTATACCTCTGATAAACTCTTTTTGTTTACATGATACTATTACTGTTATTCACTTATGATGTCACTATATGTATGAAATTAAATCCTAGCATACATATAGGTAGCACTTGGTTTTGTTTTAAAACCGGGTATGACACTACATCTGGAGAGGAAATAACTACATTATTAAAAACTAAGTCATTCCTAATGAGCCAAAGGCTCCAGGCAACACAGCCAAAAAGAAAAATTAGATTCATGATTTTACTGTTGGACTCCTCCATTGCTCTCTCTTGGAATTCATTTGCACTTACTGGTAGAAAGCTCCACTCTAGCACATCTCTACACATACACCATATAAACTGAGCAGTCACACAGCAGAAAATGATGTGATCTGTACTCTCTAGCCGACCACACAGCTTGCATTCCACCTCTTCAGGCCAATTTCTCTTTTTTAGTTCTTCTGCTGATTAGAACTTATCATTACAAACTTGCCAGAGAAAAATCTATATTTTTAGAGGTAGTTTAGCTCTCCAAATGCATACGAACCATTTATTTGTCAAACCAGTAAATGTAAGTTCATTATATAGAGATGCAGTTGAGAAGTCACCAGATTTCTCAAGCACCCATTTAACAGTGTCAGAGCACCTGACAAATTTATACTTTCCAGCATGTTAACCAAGGCATCCCACTCTATTACCTCTCTAGATCCAAAGGTTCTTCTCAAGGTGAGATTGATGTCACCATGCTTAAGCACCTCGAAGACTGTACATTCTTGCTGGTTACAAATTTCAAAGATCTCAGAGAAAAGTATTTTCAGTGGGCATTTTCCTAGCCATATGTCCTTCCAAAATCTTGCTTTCTTTCCATCTCCTATTACATGTTCCAACCCTCTAATACAACTATCTTGGATTTCCAGCTGACCTTTCCAGAATTGAGAAATATTTCTTTCGCGGCAACTGAAGAAACTTTTGTCACACAGATATTTTTTCCTCAGTAAATTACAACATAGGCTATCATTCCCTCTTTCTATCTTAAAAATCCATTTAGCTAGCATATATTCATTCATTATTCTAGTGTTTATGAATCCTAGCCCTCCACACTTTTTAGGGGTGACCATCATCTCCCAATTTGCCATATGATACTTCTTCTGCATTTGAGGTTCATGCCAAAAGAAATTCGCTCTAGCTGAATCAATCTTGTGATATATCTCCTCTTGCAGGTGGTAACCACCCATTGTGTAGTTGGGAATAGAGCATAGACTTGTTCCTATCATAATCATTTTTCCTCCGGAAGACAGACCCACAATCTGCCATGTCGGTAGTTTGTTTCCACTTTTTGATATACATAGGCCAGGTTTGAGATTGTCATGTGTTTATTGTTGACCATAACTCCAAGATATTTCATAGAGAGGTGTCCAATCTGACAGTTAAGCATTTCGGCCACTCTAGTTTGCTCCTCATCGGATCCCCCTAAAACCAGGACCTCACTCTTCTGATAATTAATTCATATTTTTAAAGCAATACAATAGGAATTTAATGTGGAGAATAGACTGGTCATCCATATCTAGAAAAAGTATCGTGAAAAGTATCGTGTCGTCTGTGTTAATCCTCCCTCTACTAAGTTTGGACTAAACCTTTAATTTCACCCGCCTCTCTAGCATTATGTATCATCGTAGCCAGTGCATCACTCACTAAATTAAAAAGTAACAGCGACACTGGATCACCCTGCCTTAAACCTTTAAAGCTACTAAAATAATTGCTAGGTGATCCATTGATGTTTATCCCCACTTTTCCAGCGTTTACTGTCTGTTTCATCCACTCTATCCATTTGTTTGGGAAATTCTTCTTCCGTAAAACATCCATCATAAAGCTCCAATGTACTTTGTCGTGGGCCTTTCAAAGTCCAGTTTCAGAATAACACCTGTAAGTTTCCTCACTCTTAATTCATGTAGCACTTCATGCAGAATAACTACACCATCTAAAATGAATCTTCCTGGGATAAAAGCTGTTTGGGTTTTACTAATTAAACTCTCTGCGAATGGCGTAAGCATCATTGTTAGTACTTTTGTAAACCATTTGTAGTCCACATTGAGATGTTTGGTTTTACTAATTAAACTCTCTACGAATGGCGTAAGCATCATTGTTAGTACTTTTGTAAACCATTTGTAGTCCACATTGAGAAGACAGATCGGCCTATAGCCTATATTGCTTGATGTTGTTTGCATCCTTTAATTTTGGAATCAGGGAGATCATACCATAATTGAGCCTACCAAGATAGAGGTCCCCTCTGTAGATCTTGGAACATTTCTAGCATGACTTCCTTGATATCATGCCAGAATTCTCTGTAGAAACGTATCTTTGGAATACTCGGTGGTCAATAATGCACAATCGAAGGATAATACATATGTCATCCCGTTTTAGGAACTATGAGCAGAAACTTTGTTCTGCCGGTGCTTACTGAGAAGACTCAAGCAGTGGACATGGCAAATGTCTGAACCTACCGATGCAGGAAAGCCTGTTGATCGAGAAGATCTTTCGCCGGCGGTACGAGCAACCGTGCCGCAATGAAGAGCCTATCCTGGAGACTGGAGAGTAATACCTCGGCCACAAGAAGCAAAAAAGCTAGCACTATCATGGAAGAATTTCATGAAAAAAAATTACAGTAGTAATGAGAGAAAAAACGAAAATTAAGCTGGACATGTCTTAATCTGTGCGATCAAGAATTCAAGATGCGTGTATCCAACAAATTCTAACAACTCAGCAATGGATGAGGTCTAGTTCTCACGTCGTTGTAGCATCCCCATCGCATCTGCATCTCGCTTCCCCAGTCCGACCGCGCGGACTGACTATTCCACTCCATGCTCCGGCCCGAGCACTGCCTCCGGTTGCTACCGGCGGCCACACCGGCCTTTGTCGGGGCCTCCGCTCCCTTCTCCTGCCCCCTCCCCGGCGGCGGCGCGATACGGCTCCGCCACCCCCGCGCACGCACTCCCCGGCTCAGGGGCGAACCGTCAAGCGCCATGCGCGCGTCGGCGGGGCCGGACGCGGTGGCTTCTGCGCCAGAGATGCCGCAGCGGGAGGTGGTCCGGGCGCTCGCGGAGCAGGCGGTGGCACGGCTGGGCCCGCGGCTGCTGCCGTCCGCCGTGCCCGACGACGTCGCCGAGTTCCGCAACGGCGCCGGGAACGCCGTCGGCTCGCTCGACGTGCGCCGGGGCGCGCCTGGCTCGTCGGTACAGTTCCTTATTCCTCTTCCTTTCGTCCTTTTCGTCATAGCAGTAGATGGTGTCAGCTCATTTTTTATTCTGCTCTATAAGATATTCAGCTCAGTTTTGCATAACTGTAGTAATTGCCTAACCATAGTTGCTGGTAATTCGGTTCATCAGATCTGCATTACTGCTCGACATAGCACACTGGATTGCAGTACTTTTCGTTGGTAAAATCAGATACATGGCATCTGTATTGAAAGTCAAAAAATTGCTTGTATTTCGTTAAGTTTAATATGGTTTTGCGCCACTTGCCTGTCATTTGACTACTCTGCAAGATTGGGAAGAGATTTGCCTTGAGTAATGGTTGAGAGGTCGAGGTGAACTGTCATGCCTTTAGAAGCAAAGATTGGTAACCCAACTCTACCAAAGCATCATGCGAATTTTGGATTTCAATTTAATTTGCTTTTAAACTGCTGAATTGTTGATAAATAAAGAAGAAACAGTTGAATTCGTACTGCCACTAATCTATCCTCTTGTGCGCCATAACCGCAACTGTAATTGCAGTTCAATCTGAGTATCATGGTCAAATCTGCTGTAATTTTTGAGATGATAATTCAATCTGAAACTGATTTTCAGTGGCTGAAAATAACAATGGGCATGACATCAGAAGAATAGTCTCTTAGCAATTAAAACATGCATTGATGTGTACTGTTTGTTACTCATGTAAGATGTAGACTAATGGAGCTTCTCTGTGCGACTTGTCTACAGATTGATTTCATGCTGCAGTCCTCGCTTCACTGCAAAGTCCCAAATGGTGCCATTGACATTACATCGATTCTCATTTTCCTAAACTGCATGACAGATGCACCACATTTCCTATTGGAGCTGATACAGGGCAGCCCAACTTCGATTGTGGTGGTTCTTGACCTACTCCCACGGAAAGACCTCGCATTTCACCCTGAGTACTTGCAGAAGTACTATGAAAACTCTCGGATGGATGAGCAGCGTGCAAAGATTGATGAATTACCACAAGTTCGTCCATACCGATCACCATCACTCTTCGTGCGTTGTGCCTGTTCGCCAACAGCAGTAATGGTCAGCATAGACTGTGGACAAGGAGGAGAGGGCACCTTGGAAGAGATTGTGCGTGGACAATTGGCGATGGTTGCTAAGGAGGTTCTTCAATTTTGGCTTGATTGCTGTGCTGATTCCACCACAAAAATGGATAATACAGAGAGGGACTTCCTTCTCAAGAGGGACCAAATTGTAAGATCCAAGTCGATAGAGGTCGATCTGACTGCAAATCTACCGATGATGTTTGATCCTGATGTGTCTAGCCGTGTCATATCTGAAATCAGGAAGGCCTTTGGGGTACAAGAGGCGTAGCATGCAGAAACACAAGCAGGTACTTGGTAAGTTGTAGAGAAACAATATTCTTGGTCCTTAGTTGCACTTGTTTGAACAAATGAATCGAGTTGTTAACCACTGTAATCGCCAGCTGCATGTAGTTTTATCGTCATCCGCGTTGGTGTGCGTGATAAGATATTACGATGTGTATATATTAGTGCCCTCAATTCTTAATGCTGGACCTGTCCCGTGTTCCACTGAAATAATGAAATAGAGCCATGCAACTTAAGATGATCAAAGGTAGGCTTGGAACAGAGCATCATCAGTTGTCACAAGCAGAGTTTCACTACTCACCTTGTAAGCTGCTCCTGCTGCATTGGAACAGAGCCCTTGCATCTTTTTAATGGCAAACCCAATCCCAGCCTGTTCGTTGTGAGAGCTGCAAGCGTAGCCGAAAGCAACTCTTGAAAGCTGAGATGCATGTGGTGGTGATTGTACTAGTAACATTGCCTGGTGTAGAGCTTTGCCAAGACTATCACTTTCACTCTCTCCATGCTTTGCTTCCTTCTTTTTCTGACCTGATTGGATTGGTGAGATGTCAACAAAAACAACACTTTCAGATTTCTCTTCGAGAGTTGGTGTTCCTCTGTATCTGCAAATATGATTTAGAAATAAGTATCCTTTTCTCTTTTTTTTTTCCTGGCAGTATTGTTCTCTTTTTGGGCCATTTGATACAGTCAAGTGGGCCGTTCCAACTTCTAAAGGCTAAGATGCACTGGGCCTGTTGGTGCACATGAATGATAGATCAGGGTATAAAGATGGCTATGATTCATGTCGAACTTTCATAGTCTGATAAGATTCAGAAATGGTTGAACATTGCATCAAGAATTTATTTCCCTTCGAATTCATGTAGTACACAAAGGAATGAGAGAATTTTAGCCAAATCGAGCAGGTATTAAATTTTGGTTTGTCATAACATTTTATAGGTATTAAAATTTGTAAATTATATCATCTCCAGCATCAACTGCACAGTTTGACTTTGCGTTGCTTGTACTTTTCAGAAAACCATGGTGCGTGTCAAGAATTCAAGCATCAATCAACAGAATGGATCCTTATAAAAAAAAAATCAACAGAATGGATAACTATTGTAACTATTGTAGTACTCCATCCGTTCCTAATTGTAAGTTATTTTAACTTTTTTTAGGTTCGTAGATATTATTATGCACCTAGACATACACTATATCCAGATCCAGATGCATAATAATATCTATGAATCTAAAAAAAGCTAAAATGGCCTACAATTTAAAACGGATGGAGTATTATCCAAACAACGTTGTTGTTCTAGTGCTACTAGATAATTCAGGGTATGTGGCCACATGTAAATGAACCTACTGCTTGATAGTTACTACTTGTTCGTTTCGCACCCTTACGCGTCGCCAAATCAATCAGATAGATTTTCAGGTTGGCACCTGATCTGCGGTTTTTCACAAGCAAATTTGACAATGGCGAGAGCAGAAAAAACAAAATCGATCTCTGATCAAAGTTACTGGAGGAAACCTGACTGGAGACACGCGATCAAAAGTTAGGTAAAAAAAAAGAAATTAAGTTTAATGAGATTGCGTGCCTCAGATGAACGCTTTGGAAGTGCATATCACCATGCCTGTGCATTCATCCAGAATTCACCATTTGCGTAGATCATCACGGGCACCCCAACCATAAGAATTCAGAAACTGTGAAAAGAAGGAAAGCAAAGGAGATGCATGCCAAATTGAGTTGCAGATCGATCTGGCGATGAAGATGCTCAGATCGATCTCGCGAAAATTTAATGGCAGAGCCAGAGAAAAGAAACAGAGCGCAATAAAAGCTACTGGGACAAGAATCGAACACAGATGAACTGCACCGGGGAACTGGAGCAGCAAACGAGAGACTGGATCTGCAAGAAATCTGCGAAAAAGGAGATGAAAACTGGCCATACAGAAAAAGCAAAGAACTCAAAGCATGATGGTAACTTGTCCCGCTGTTGCCAATTGCCACCGAAGCAGGATTCCAAATGAGCGGCGGAGGGGCGGCGTTGGAAGGGTCAAGGGTGCCCCATAAATAGCCTGGCGGCCGCGGGACGGAGTGATGGACGGTTGCGACGGCGGTTTGCTCCGATCCAGCGAACACGGATGACGGGCGCGTTGCACGCCAACGGCGCCGTCACCTAACGGAGGCCTCGCAGCCTCGGACCCCGCGACCCCGCCCAGCCGTCACCAACTCCGGTAGGTAGTCCCTAGAGGACCATTGCCGTGACGTCGTGATGCTCAGCCAAAACCAGACAGCAGCATAGCAGCTTTAGATTTGATTGATTATTTGAATGAAGAACAAAAACATCTATACAGTATCTGGCCGCCTTAACTTTGTTGGTATTAATAATACTAGTAAAACTATCCGTGCGTTACTATGGATAAAAAAATACATAATTATAATAATGATGATTAGTTTTTTTAATGTGTGACATATTATGCATTTTACGTATCTATCTATACATTTTTTAACAAAGAAACATTTTTATAATATATTTATCATATTAACGATAGACATAATTTTTTATCATACATTATGCACTCTAATGTTCTAATCTTTTTGCTACGATCGTTTGTGTGGTCTTCTACGTGGCTCTCTTTTCGTAGTAAAAGTAGGGAGAGGTGCCTGTGAACAACAACAAAAATATAAAATATAAATAATAATAATAATTAATCACATTATTACTATATTATAATGATTGTTTTTTTCTTAATAAAAACAGAGACTCATCGATATGCTACACATGAACAGCGCAAGGCGACGGGCTCACAGCCCTATCCATCCATCCATCCATCCATCCATCGCTATCCACACGACCGACGGATGGTGTTGCTCTCTCTCTCGGCCGTTGGAATCGGCGTTGGGCAGGGGCCGCTCGGCCACGCTGAGGTGTCGCTATGACTTGGTGGAGGCGCTCCCAAGTGGTGCTGGAGCAGAGCTGCAGGCAGCATAAGCGACCGGGTAGCACGCCGCGACAGCATGCTGGCGACGGCGCCGAGCCTCGAGGCTTCGACTGGGGCGGCTCGTAGCGTCAACACAGCTTCGCGGACGCTGGAGGGCGATTGGTTATTGGCACACTTTTAATACTATTTAATTAGTATTTTCATGCTTAATTTTACACTAACCTACTACTTGACACCTAAAATAATCCCATTATTGCATATGTGTTGTATTTTGGAGTGTATTGCATTATGATAAGAAATACGATAAGGGGGTTTGCATAAAGAGCATAATGAATATTTGGACATGGGTCATCAAGCGAAGCCAATACGAGGAAGGAGAGGACAAAAAGGACCAGAAAGGGAAGTCAATCAGCCTGGGACCCTCTGGGCCGATCGGCTTGGCCCATTCTTGGGTCCGGTCAGCTTCCTGTTTCTTCCCATTTCCATTCTAGGGTTTTTCCATTGACCATTGACCTAGAGCCGCCACCTATTGGAGACTATAAATACTCCCTCATGGAAAAAAAGGAGGGAGAGAGGGAAAAATACCATGCAAACACCATCCACCGCCGCCACAAAGGAGGAAAAATGGAGAGAAGATTGGATCTACAAGAAACCACGCGAAGCGGAGCACTAGAGGAGGGGAAAACCTCCCAAGTCGATCGGCTTGGAGGTGCCCAGGCCGATTGACCTGGGGCTTTCCTACCCCTGTCCGTCGTCGTCTTCTGTCCAGTTGATTTACAGGGCGATCTTTACCAAAAATTGTATCGACATGTGTAAGATCATGTGGTAAAGTCTCTATTTGTCCTCGGGGTTGTATGGAGATCTTGATTTTTAATCGCTGAACCTCTTGTTTAAGATCTGTTTGTTATCTATCATATCATGATGATGCTCTTTCATGTAATGGCTGGCTAGAGCTACTTTGGATTGCTTATTTAGAATGATCATCATGCCGTGTTCTTATCGTCCAATAGTTGAGTATCCTAGTGTAGTGACAACGTGCGAGAGGGAAAGTATTGGGCATGGTTTACATCCACTCACGATAATACTTATTTAGTACCTTCATGCATGGCAATTGCATCTGCAAGTGATTCTAGATCCCTAGGACAAGCATTTTATCTATCTTGTTTATATCCATACTCTCTATCTGCTTTGATCTAGATCACTTAGTTCTTTTGTTAGTTTAGTCCTATCTTATACAAAGAACCTTTGGTTACATATATTAGTGCTTAGTTAAGCGTGCAAATCCACTTGTTCCCGAATTGATAAACCTTGGGGGGATTACTCCAAAGGAAGAGTTACAACTGATCCGTACGCTTGCGGTTCATAAATTGACGTGCTAACTGCCGTCAACAAGCTTTTTTGACGCCGTTGCTGTGGAACAAGTCAGTTTTTTTGGATTTGCCCAAGTGGTAGATTTGTAGGTGGGGGAGATCACAAGATCAAGAACTCGTATGGTAACACAGAGGCATAGGGTTTAGACAGGTTCAGGCCTCCGGAGAGTAATACCCTACATCCTGTGTTCTAGTGGATTGTATTGCTGGTATGAGATGCGTTGGGTTAACGAGAGGTGGGATGAGTTACCCTCGGGAGGTGTCCCTGGCCGCCTTATATAGGCTGACAACCTAGAGTTACAAGTCGGATAGGATCTAATCCTAGTCGGTTGTTACATAGAAAGTAATTTGAGTTGAACTACAACAAGTATCCCGCAATATCTGGGTAGAATCCGTTCGCCCGGCCTCCGAGATTGTGCTACATGTATCTTCATGCCTTGGCTCGCACGGCGTAGTCGGGCAGGCCCACCTGTCAGGGCTGACTAGTATCCTGGTCGGTGGGGACCCATGGGTACCCTTATCCCTCAAGGCAAAGAAGGTGACATTTAACATGATACACATATGGCTACCTATATGATATGCCATATATATATAGATATGATCATCCAAGAATTGAAATTGGGTTATGAGTCTTTCTTTGAAAATAAATGTTTAATTTTAGGCCTCGTTTACCAATTTGCTCTAAAACATTATCTTAGCTCCCACATGATATGAACTCAAGGCAAAGAAGGTGACATTGAACATGATACACATATGGCTACCTATATGATATGCAATATATATATATATATATATATATATATATGATCATCTAAGAATTGAACTTGGCTATTTATTTGCCCCTGGTGGGATTAGTAGGAAATTTGGGATTACAATAGATTAGGGTCATTTCATTGTAGAGCTAGTAAATACTAAATAGTGAAAATGCGACTATAAGGGGCCGAGTAACACGATGGAAATGAAACCATGTGAAAGAGAAAAGTTTTCTGAGAAATTAGAAAAAAGAATCACCTGATTTGGACAACAAATATGAAATGTAAACATGTTTAAAGTTTTTATCATGAATCAAAATACAAAATAAGAAGATCACCATGAATCGAACTAGAATAGGAGAAGAACCCAGCGCCGACATGTGGGACTCGCATGTCAGTCGCACATCCGAAATTGCACGCAGGCGAAGGCTTCATCACCAGCACTTCTCGTGCATTGTGGGCTGGGCCTTTGATGAGTTTCGGCCCAGTCATGTTGGCGCTCGGCACGCTGCGAGCATTGGCCATTTTAGTACCACCTCGGATTCATATGGAGAGAAGCACCAACTTAAAGACTTAGTCGCCGTTCGCTGTCCCGAACTCACGAAAATCCTCCTGTCTCTAACCTCCTAGCTTGGGCCGCATCCTCTCGTGCAATCGTGCCTAGGCCATGAGCTACGCTGCTCGCAGGGCCCATGTTGCTCTTGTGGCTGGCCCCTCTGGCACATGTGCTTGAGATGTGTGAGCCAAAGCCCAATTTTTTTCTTTTGTTGACTTCAGTGGGTCCCACTTGTCGGGGACACAGAAGATTACGTCTTCATATAGAGAAGACATAAAGTGCTATTGTATTAATTTGAAAAGTGAATTTTCCTTTTATTTCTCTATTTTTTCACTGAAAATAATTGGAGTTTTGAACTTAAGGCCTCGTGTCCGTAGTGTTTCATTTCAAATCCAACGTAATCTACAATTCTCAAGTGAATTTTCAATGAATGTGTGTTGGAATTTGACTATATGACTAATGCCATATGGTCGTTCATGGAAAATTGAAGGGGAAATGAACATATCGTAGTGTTGGTACTTTTAAAAATTGCATAAAAAATTCTATATGCAAGGATTTCTAAGGTGTGCTTAGTCACCAAATCTAATTGCAAAATACTTCTTCATTGGAGAGTTACAAAATAAGGGGTTGGATCAATAAGTACAAAATCAAACTCGAGTAACATGATAGAAATTAATCCATGTGATACATAAAGGTTTTCTAAGAAATTAGGAAAAAACCACCTAATTTGGACAACAAATGGGAAATCTAAACATGTTTGAAGTTTTTATTATTAATCAAAATACAAAATAAGAAGATCATCAAGAAGGTGACTGTTGTGGGCCCCATATGTCAGTGGCTTTTAGATGGAAATAAATTCCTTGTCCCCACAATCCTTATATAAAGAATCTCAGCGTCTCCCCTCGCGGACTCTGCCTTTCCAACTTCGCACGCACGCGCGCCTGTTCATCTCTCCCCAAAACATCCCATCGGTCGCCAAACCGCCTTCTCCTCCAACTTCCCCTCCCCTCGCACAACTCGGTGAAGGAGTGATGATGGCTGGGCGCAAGTTCCGCAAGCACATCTCCAGGAGGCAGGCGCGTGACGAGTTTAGGCGCTTCTCGCTGTCTCCGGCGACCTCGGGGCCATCATCCACCTACCCTCCCCCTCGTCTACCTCGAGCCCTTCATCAACCCACCGCCCCTCATCCACCTTGGGCCCACCATAAACCCACCACCCCTCATCTACCTCGGGCCCATCATCAACCCGCCACCCCTCATCCACCACACCTACACCAAGATGTCGGCTGCCATGGACTTCGATGAGGACGTGAAGCCCATCATTCCCGATGTGCCACCAGGCTTTGAAGTAGTGGCCGGCCCTAGCAAGGACAAAGGGAAGGGCGCGGCGCTCTCAGATGTGGTCTTCAATGTGGTGAGTGCTTGAATCTACTACACAAAATAGGATTTTTTTGGTGCGAGGTTCAAAATTTGAGATAAGTAATGATGATGTTATATGCACAAGATAGTGTATTGTGGTGTTATTTATTTCATATAAGTACTGATACTATTTGTTGCTACTCTGTTCTTGGGGGTCTAATAATGATAGTTCACTGAAATTGGTTTATATGTGTTGGATCACAACCGAAATTGATGATAGTTCATTGAAATTTGTTTATATCTGAAATTTATGATAGTTTACTACTTGTGGTCTATTAGCATGTGGAAATCAGATTAGTACTGATAAGCACTATGGTATTTTAATTCCAATTCAATTAATTCCGTGAAAGAGATTGCTATCTTTTGATGTCATCCTAAGCATTAGGCATTTTGATCTATCCCTGGTATTAAGATTGTTGATATACAGATGTGAGGTCTCTTAATTTTAAGCCAATGCACATCATCACATGCCTGAATGTATGATAGATCGGACAACCTATAATATGTGTGCTTGCTTTAATTGACACTATAATCTTAGAAGTTATATTTTTATTCCATATTGGTTTTATCCCAACTCTTATTTGTGAACTCTTATACTTTGTTTGATATCTGTGAACTCTTATATCATTATCAGTAAGGTTTGTGTTATTCTATATTAATATTTGTTCAAATCAGATATCATATAGAGTTGTGCCCAACATGTCATGTCTCACTTTTGAAGTCACAGTCTAGTTTTCATGGATTTTTATATTTGATGATGTTAGTCATCAGCTTACATGTTCCATACTTTCATTTATGTTCATATCACTCCCTTTTTACTATGTTAACAGTTGAGTAATTTTAGTATGAACTGATGTGTGAAATGAAATAAATCTATAACTTTCCTATTGAAGAAGGTCCTCTTATTTTAATGTAATTGTTTGGCAGCTATGGGATTGCTTGCCTTGTTTCTTGTGCTAGTTTAGTTGAAATGGAGTAAGCTAGGCAGATGTTTACCTGATTGCAGAGCATAATGTGGAATGTTAAGTCATTATTCATGATGTTCTATATATTGTGACCCTGTTTTGCTTATGATGAAGGATGACAGAACCAAGTATGATGTCGCATTCCCAAAGATGACAGTATATTCAATGATGAGAGCGATGGCGAAACCAATGGATCAGTTCTGTCTAGTAGGAAGGTGATGTTCCTTCCCTTTTAGTTAATCATTATTATGTTCCTTCCCTTATTATTAATCATCACTATGTTCCTTCCCTTTTAGTTATATCGAGAACTAAATGTGTAGGATTGGAGCCACGCTTTGAGCTATTTTTAGTTGATCTATTCAGTAACTCTACTTGTGTGTTGTGTTATGTGGGAAATTCCTAAAAATTTGGTTTTGAATTTGCAAAGATAAATGTACTGATTGATTTGCCTTATAGTTAATCATCCCCTGATTTGCACATGCTAACTGACCCCTTGTAAAATCTCAGATTCGAGCAAAGGCGGAGGAGCTTCACGTTGCTATCAAGCGGAAGCTGAAGAAAGGTGACTACCATGAAGTGGACAAGTGAACACAACTAGTTGGCTATCGTTAAGAAGAAGAAATTATGGAGTGCATTATTGTCACATCTATATGTGTCCACCATGAATGTTGCCATGTTTAGTACTTTAGTATTATGTGCCTAGACATATATATGTAAGGAACCTCCATTGTCAGTTGTCTTGTATGAATATCTATGTGTGGTCAAGTACGGGTAAGTTGTGAAATGCCTATCAATGTATGTATGTATGTATGTATGAATGTGTGGAATCATTTTGGGCCATGTTTGGATCATATGAATTCGAATGTGCTATATATCTTGAACTCCTAATGAACTCAAGAAAACAATGAACTCATTTGCGAAAAAAATATGGAACCACTCAACAAACAAATGGGGTCTACTAGTTTGGTTATACAAATTGGTAAATCAATGACAGGACCTAAATAATTACAAAATCTATATGAAAAATGGTTCCTCCGTTCCTTCGACATTAGAATTCATAGGTGCTACATAGGCATCATCAATATAATTGTCGGTGGTGTCATCTTCTTCATCGTCTACCAATTCCATAGCTGTTGGTTCAGGTACGGAATCCGCATATGCTTTTTTAATAATAGAAGCATCAACAATAACACCTTCAATGCCTGACCTAGTCCAATGTGTCAATTCTTCTTGAGTGCATGAATCTATCATGTCTTGCACTTCGACGTCTGGTGAGTCAACATCAATTTCTCCCTCGTTATCTTCCTGTACTGATTCTGGCATGACAAACACATTTCTAGGCTTCATTCTGATAACAGTCCACCAATCTAGTTTCTTGGAACCTTTGACATAAAAAACCTGCTCAGCTTGAGTCCCCAAAATCAAAGGATCGTTTAGATCTCGATTTCGACTTGCATTAATGTCTATAATCCCATAGTAGTCCCTTTTGAGTCCTCTACCTTTGCTCTTACTAGCAGGAGGCACATCATACCAGTCACATTCAAACAGGATGACTTCCTTTTGTGTTGGAAAATCAAGTGCGTAAATCTTTTTAACAACGCCATACCAGTTGATGTCACCAGCACTACCATCACCTTTGACAACAACACCACTATTTTGCGTACTCAGATTCTTCTCTATTTGAGCAGTTCAAAATAGATATCCATTGATGAAGCATCTATTGAAAACACGTGCACGATGGGTCTAGTCCTTGAGAAAGTGCATGTATCGCATCACTTGCCTTTCCTTCTTCTTGGAGTTTGTTGATCTACAAGCAGTGTAGAAAAAATCTAATTGTCATATGAATTAAATGCATCAACTAGCACACATGTGCATTACAAAGCATACTCAAATATTTAATTTTAACTCACCGTATGCTCGAACCAGCCTACAAATTGATCCATGTGATGTTGCTGAACATGTTTGGGTGACTATTTCTTGAGAAGGTCCATATGCTCACTATAGTGAAAATAAAGAGGACTTATATGCTTACTACTCAGTTAGAAAAAATCATATGTATGCATACTGTTAAGATAAGTAAATTAAATTTAACACTTACTTCACCCATGGCATCGCCTCATCACAATTTGTTAATATCCAGTGCCTCATTTGCTTCATTTGCTGTATAGGAATTGGCTCCATGGTAAATCATTTCTTAGTATAATCAATGTTGCCAAATATACTTAGACTAGATGGTGGTTCATCTACAGCGGCACTTTCGTGTCTCTTTGGATGGTTAATCTTTGTGTCAACGTCATCCAAGAAATGAGAGCAAAAAGTCATGCACTCCTCTAAGATATATCCCTCAGCTATTGAATCTTTAGGATACGTTTTGTTCCGCACATAGACTTTAAGCGTACGCAGATACCTCTCAATTGGGTACATCCATCTATTGCATACAGGTCCTCCTTGTTTAGCCTCTTCAGCAAGATGAACTGACAAATGCATCATAATATCAAAGAAAGCTAGAGGGAAAACCATCTCAAGACAACAAAGAGTTTCTCTAATGGAAATGCTCAATCTATCCAACTCTTCAATACTCAACTCCTTTAAATATATTGCATTGGAGAACTACTAAGCTCAATCAATGGGATAACAACCTCGTCTGGCAGTATGTTCTGTATTTCAATGGTTAATAGTTTTTGGAATATAACATGACATTCATGAGTTTTGAGTCCATAAAGCTTGCACCTCGTCACGTCCACGCATCTCTTGATATTAGAGGCGTAACCATCAGGCATCTTCCCACCTTGCAGAAATTTGCATAAATATGACTTGTCATCATCACCCAAAGAGTACAATGCTGGAGGCAAAGTGTACCTGTCATTCTTCACCAAAGGATGTTGAT
Source organism: Setaria italica (assembly GCF_000263155.2). Classification (NCBI taxonomy): domain Eukaryota; kingdom Viridiplantae; phylum Streptophyta; class Magnoliopsida; order Poales; family Poaceae; genus Setaria; species Setaria italica. The sequence continues at coordinate 19,927,498 of NC_028458.1, read as the reverse complement.
CCTTTCTCATACCCAATTGTTCCATGTCAAGCCAAGCCTTCTCGCTGTCCTTTGATTTACCTACCATGTCAAGCAAAGTCTCCAGAATGCTCTCACAAATGTTTTTTCTATGTGCATCACATCCAAATTATGCCTTGCAAGCAAATTTTTCCAGTAAGGCAGTTCAAAGAAAGTACTCTTCTGCCATCTGGTTTCTTCCTCATGCTGTTTCCTCTTCTTTGACATGCTCCCAAATGTCACTTGCTCAAAGCTTTCATACTATTGACACTCGTTATTAACACACTTTTAGTGCCATTTAACTAGTGTTTTCATGCATATTCTTATACTAACCCACCACTTGGCTCCTGAAATTACCCCACATTCGCATATGTGTTGTGTTTTGGACTATATTGTAAAATCACAGGAAATACGACATAAATGAAGGGTTTTTCAACAAGTTGGATTTGAGCCCGGACTTTGAATATTGGAAGGCCCAATCACGAACATTGAATTGCAGGCTCGGAGGAAGAGCTAAAACTTGCATGGGTCATATCTTCCTCATCCGAACTCCAATTGGGGCGAATTTATAGGAAAAATTGCATGTTTCGACAAGATCTACAACCTTTGAATGAAGCACTCGGGCATTGGAGGCGAGAACAGGGCAGACCGATGGGCCTATAGGGGTCCAAGCCGATCGGTCTGGCCCAGTTTTTGCCCTGATCGTCGCACCCTTTCACCAGGGGGAAGCCCACGATTTCCTAGGGTTATTTTCCAGTTTATTGGCTTCGAAGGCACCCCAATCGACGCCACCAACTATAAATACCCCAGACATCCAACAAGGAGGAGAACCCAGATGAGTTTAGACCTAGTCGCCGCCACCACAAGATGAAAAATAGAGATTAGATCAGATCACGGCAATAACCATCGCCGGTGGGAGTTAGGAGGCGCAAAGAAGCCCTTAGGCTGATCGGCTTGAGAAGTCGGCCTAGGGTGTTCCTACCCCCTCGCCGCCATCTTCGGTGATGATGTTCTCTAGAGTCTCCTTCACCCCTTTTTGCATCAATCTCTGTAAGATGATGGGGGTAAAGCTTCTATTCATCCCTTGGATTGTTTGGATATTTGATATGTAACTTCTACATGTACATTATGCCTAGCAATGCTTCATGGTCTATGTCATTGCAATGCTTTATTTACATATGTGAGCGCTTCATATGTCGATAGTAGAGATTGTGGTAATCATGGTGATTAGCTTAACTCTGCGGATGCTTTGATATAGATGTGTGAGCGGAGTTGTTGAGTATCCCTGTGTAGTGACAATATATAGGAGGGAAAGAGCCGAGCGAGCACATAATCTCTATGATAGCTAGTGGAGGCAGCACCTATTTGTGTAGTAGGTGCATATTCATGTGAACCTAGATCTTAAGGAGGGAACATTTATCTATCTTTGTTTGCCATCTTGTATCAACATTTGTTTCTTGTTTAGTTTAGATTAGTTTGTCTCTCTACACAACTCATATTGCTTGGTTTCGTTGGTAAGATTAGTATAAAGTGCTTGTTCCACGGATTGATAAACCTTGGGCGAATACTCTAGGGGAAAAGCTACAACTGATCTGTGCTCTTGCAATTCACCAATTGACGCGCTAACTGCCATCAACAAGCTTTTCTGGCGCCGTTGCCGGGGAACAAGTCAGTTTGCTGTGTTTGATCTTTGTATTGATTTTGCTAACCCACTAATACTTAACTTTCATGTAGATCTTTTTATTTTTATTTTTTTCTGTTCAGTGCCTAGATGGATCTATTTGTCTCACCATTGGAAAATGAAGAAATGTCGCTAAGGGAATTAGCAATGCCATCATCAGAGGACTTTGAGTTGCAAAAATCAGATTTGAAGCTTGCTACGACCCACTATGAATTGAATCATGGAATCATCAAGTTGGTGGCGACAAAACCCTTTCAAAGGATTGGAGGATGACAACCCATTTAGACACACTGAGCAATTCATGATGATATGCAATATGGTGCAACAAGGAGTTCTTGCTGCTTGGTTCAAGTGGAATCTTTCTCCACACTCTCTTGAAGGTGAAGCGCGAAAATGGTACACACTTGCATCTGTTCAAGTGAAGGGAAAATGGGACGAGCTCGTAAAGGAAATCTGCATACAATATTTTCCCTTAAGTAAGGTCCAATATTTAAGGAGGCAAGTGATTTGTTTCAAGCAAGAAGAGGATGAAGGAAGTGGTGAAGCTTGGAACCGATTTAATGGACTACTCAAGCAAGGCCCGAACTTGAGAATTTCTGGTGACATGATGTTGCATTCATTTTATTTTTCACTAACCCCTCACTCTACCCAATATGTAAGAATGTGTGCAGGAGGTAATTTCATGGAGAAAATGATTAGAGAAGCTACATAGATATTACAAAGGATAATAAATGCAGAAAGAGTGGAGTGAGAATGGCAGAAACCCTGCCGGAAGGGGCAAAATGACAAAACCAAGTCCAAGATGCTTGCTGAAATTTTTGAAAAAGATGAACCAGGCTCAAGAAAGATGAACCAGCCGCACTATAAATTAAAGAACCACTTCCTGAGGTAAGAGAAGTCATTACGCATATTAAAACTGCTGAAACTAACATGAATGCAAGCCGAAGTTTTGAGAATGCTAGACCATTGGCGGAATTCGAATAGCTTGATTGGATTCCGATTGGTTTTGGCCCTTTATACCGCAACGTACGACATAAGAAACAACAAAGCAAAGCTAGGAAGATTGATGATATATTTGATCAAGAGATGAGTGGGAAGTCGATTTAGAAAATATTTGATGGATCGATCAAAATTATATTTCAAAAGTAGATGATGAAGCTTGAGAAGAACATAATCATGATGAGGCTAAAAGGTCCCTCTCTACAACATCATACACACTAGTTGAAGAAGAAGGGTTAGAGTCACTAGAAAAACTCAATTGGTTGTTGCCTGATGAAGAAAGAAAGACAATGAAGAGAAGAGCTAATGAGATGGGAATCACTACCGACTTGTTTCAAGATCTCTTCTCTAATAATTTTGGTGATATGACTGAAGTTTCAAAGGATAAATTCCAAAAAGTAAGAGCACACAATGTGAAGAATGAGTGGGAGAAAGATAGCACAGAGAAAAGGCAGAAACAGGCCAGGCCTTGTTCATGTGAATTGGACAGCGTGCATTTTGCACACATGAAAGCCCCCTCTGCACAGGTTTATAGCTTGTGTGTTATTGAAGCTGAAACACCAGAGAATCAAGACATGGTAGTGCTCAAATATGAAGAAAAGAGTGAGTTTACAACAAATGATCTTGATGACATGTGGCATATGGAAGATAATGAAGGCAATGCAAAATAATTTGAAGATGAAGATTTGGGTGAGATCCCGAATAATGAAGACTTTGAAGAAGAGGTTCTTGCTAATGTTGCTAATGGACTACATGTTCCACATGGTTGAGAGCTGGAGGAATTGCAAGATAATGATGAAGAACCACCTCCAATTGTTGAGATCAGTCTGCTTTCAACTCTAGTAAACGAACCAAAAATCACTCTTGATAAAAAAGGTCCAAGGTTAAGGTACACATTAAACTCTCAATGTACTATTGGTTTTGATGATGATATCTTGAAATGCCTATGTTCAACCAATAGTATGGATGATATATTAAATTCTATGCCTTGCACCTATATTTATCATGTCGATAGGCTAGAATTTCTTGAGAATGATAAAGAGGGTATGCTTTTGTTTGAACCTATTGATTTTATACCTTCAGAACCTTGGCCTTGTGGGGATCTTAGTGCTATGCAAGAAACATATGTATATTTAATTGCACCATGATATTCTTTTGCAAATCAATTGTGGTTGTGATTATGAACTTATGTTTACAATAAGTTTTGCAAATCTCGATCTTGCTTTGTGCTTGGTCAAGCTAATGATCTTAAATGAGCACTTGCTGGGAGATTACCCGAATTTCACTAACCATGTAGGACCATAAGATCTAAATGATGTGGAGAAATCATGCCCAAAGAAGTTGCAACTTGGATCATCAACATCTAGGGATGAACGTCACTGTTGCAATCAATTTTCTGCTCGTGATCAGAGATGTACAACATAAGAAAATTAGATATTCAAAAGCTCCATCAAGTCTTCATTCCAATGCATTAAGAATTGCTAATTTTGGAGATCCATACGAAGAGTTATGATTAAATCTTTCAACGTTGCGTGTTCTGAAATCAGCTCGGGACAAAACGCAGTGCTGGAGTAAAACGGATGTAACTCTTTCATCCGGAATCCGTTTTGGGTGAATGACCACTTGTTGGAAAGTGAATTTGATTCACTTTGCAAAGGATCTAAATTTTGGTACATGTTCTCTACTGAACGTAGAGGAATTCAATGGAGAAAACACAGCAGTGAAGAACGACGAAGAAGGAGATGATGATGTGGGAGAAAATAGCTTGGGCAAGTCTTCCATTGAGGCTAAATGATCATATACAGTATGGGAAGTGAACGAGAGCTAAATGTATGCCTTTAACTATTACATAAAGGACCATAGCTTTGCGACAATGAGAAGGTATGTGAGAAAGTACAGCTCTATGACTTTAAATAAAGCGCTTTTTGGGAGGCAACCCGTTCTTTGAGTTTTTGTTTCTTTTAGATAATAAAATGCATGTCACCACCTTATGATGATTAAATTGTGGCTAATTAATTTATTTTTTTATTTTTATACCATCATCATGTTCATATTCATATTTACTTTTCTGCATGCATTGCATTTTGCCATCATCATAATGTGTGCATCCTAGTGTTCTCTTGCACGTTCATTGCATTCCATTCATGCTTTGTATATAGTTGGTTTGGTTGTTCTATTAGCTTTAAGATGAATTCTTTCATATCCATTTTAGTGCTTCATATATGGGCATTTTCCTTTTGGAATCTTGTGTAAACGTGGTGTTTGAACTTGATTGCAGACCATCATCATACAGTTTAATAAACCTTGCTAGCTATCCATCTTGTTTTCATACTGCATTGGTTGGTTTATAAGCTTTGCAATGAGATTTATTTTTCTTCTACTATAAAGAATTATTGATCTTGGGATAGACATGGTGTTTTGACCTTGGTTAATTAATCTCTATGGCTATAGAGAAATTCAGCACCCCAGTTGTAAACATGGTGTTTAGAATTAGGCGTAAACATTGTCTTTGCTTATATGCTTTCCTCTCATAAGCATATACACCTTGCACTCACATATACCCATTAGGTTTTTATCTTTCTTTTCACTAGACTAATTTTGCCACAAATTAAGAATCTTAAGATGTGTTGTTGGTTTGTTGGTAATTGTTTCTACTCCTGTCATGAATTGTTTTGCACTTGAATTTTTGCAAGAGAAGCTCATTTATGTTGGATATGCATCTTTTTGAAAAACTCTTCACGATGAAACAAGGTAAGGGTCTGAAGTTCACTTAAGTTTGAAGAGAATTGCATTTATTTTATTGTGGCTTGTTCTTTATTGCTAGTCTATCTTCCATAATGAAAAAGGAGCCAGTTACAACTTAAACTTTAATGCTAAATACTTGAGAGAGAGCAATATATCTTGTCATGTATAACTAAGTGCAAGGATGATATTGGAAGGCAATGCTGATTTCTTTTAAGCAAGAATTGACTTACTCAAGGGCGAGCAAGGTTTAAGCATGGGGGGGGCTGTTGGCACTCATTATTGACACAGTTTTAGTTCCATTTAACTAGTGTTTTCATGCATATTCTTATACTAACCCACCACTTGGCACCTGAAATAACCCCATATTCACATATGTGTTATGTTTTAAACCATATTGCAAAATTACAGGAAATACGACATAAATGAAGGGTTTTTCTATAAGTTGTATTTGGGCCCGGACTTTGGATATTGGAAGCGCCAAACACGAACATTGAACTGCAAGGTCGTAGGAAGAGCTGAAACTTGCACGGGCCATATCTTCCTTATTTGAACTCCGATTGGGGTGACTTTATAGGGGAAATTGCATGGCTCGACGAGATTTACAACTTTCGTATGAAGCGCTCAGGAATTGGAGGCAAGAACAGGGCAGGCCGATCCACCTATAGAAGTCCAAGTAGATCGGCCTGGCCCATTTTTGGCCCCGATCGTCGTGCCCTTTCACCAGGAGGAAGCCCATGGTGTTCCTAGGGTTATTTTCCAGTTTCTTGACTTTGAAGACACCCCAACTGATGCTGCCAACTATAAATACCCCAAACATCTAACAAGGAGGAGAACCCCCGATGAGTTTAGACCTAGCTGCCACCACCACAAGATGAGAATAGAGATTAGATAAGATCACCGCGACGACCAACGCCGGTGGGAGTCAGGAGGTGCAAGGAAACCCTCTGGCCAATCAGCCTGAGGAGCCCTAGGCCGATCGGCCTAGGGTGTTCCTACACCCCCTTGCCGCCATCTGCGGTGACGACGTTCTCTAGAGTCTCCTTTACCCCTTTTTGTGTCAATCTCTGTAAGATGATGGGGGTAAAGCCTCTATTCATCCCTAGGATTGTTTGAATCTTTGATATGTAACTTCTACATGTACATTATGCCTATCAATGCTTAATGGTCTATGTCATTGTAGTGCTTTATTTACATATGTGAGCATTTCATATGTCATTGCAATGCTTTATTTACATATGCTTTGACATAGATGTGTAAGCGGAGTTGTTGAGTATGCCTGTATAGTGACAATATACTGGAGGGAAAGAGCCGAGCAAGCACATAATCTCTGTGATACCTAGTGAAGGCAGCACCTATTTGTGTAGTAGATGCATACTCATGTGAACCTAGATCCTAGGGAGGGAACACTTATCTATCTTTGTTTGCCATCTTGTATCAACCTTTGCTTCTTGTTTAGTTTAGATTAGTTTGTCTTCCTGAGAGCCAACAATCCACTTGTTCCATGGATTGATAAACCTTGGGGGAATACTCTAAAGGAAAAGCTACAACTGATCCATGCGCTTGCGGTTCACCAATTGACGTGCTAACTGCCATCAACACATACTGCTGCAGCACCTGTTCACTAGTAAGAGGAACTGGAGCCTCCCTGGTTTCCACCTGGTTATTGAAGCTAATCTTGTTGCGGCACCACTTGTAATTCATTGGCAAAAAGCGGCAATGACCCATGTAGCAGTGCTTGGACCCAAATTTCAACCATGAATAGTCAGTATCCTTGTTGAAGTATGGATATGCAAATTTGCCTTTTGTGCTCCAACCAGATAGCATGCCATATGCTGGAAAATCATTAATTGTCCAGAATAACATGCAGATTGAAATTCTTCTTCACCTTTGCATCCCATGTCTCAACACCTTTTCCCAAAGATCTTTTAGCTCATCAATTAATGGCTGCAAGTAAACATCAATGTTATTTCCTGGGGACTTTGGCCCTGGTATCAACATTGACATCATCCAGAATGGTTGTTTCAAACATAACCAAGGAGGAAAATTGTATGGTATTAGGATCATAGGCCATGTAGTGTATGTCACGTTCAACATCCCAAATGGATTAAAGCCATCAGATGCAAGACCCATCCTTACATTATGAGGATCCAAGGCAAAATCCTTATACATTTCATCCACGTGCTGCCATGCCTTGGAGTTAGCAGGGTGACGTATTTTTCCATATTGGACCAGTCCATCCTTATGCCAACGCATATATTCAGATGTGGTCTCTCTCATGTATAACCTTTGCAGACCAGGAGTGACCAGAAAGTACCTTAAGAATTTTTGTGCAACACGCTTCTTGGGAGTGCCATTACTACTCGCCACCTCATCACTTGAATCAGCTAGTTCCCATCTTGACTCACCACATGTTGGACATTTATCCATGTCAGCGTATTTCTTCCTAAATAAAACACAATCACTGATGCATGCATGTATCTTTTGTTAGTCCAGGCCGAGATCACGAACTACCTTTTGCACTTTCTCCAAAGTGTCGGGAACACAATGACCTTCAGGGAGCACAAGTGAGAACAACTGAAGAATGGCCTCTAATGCATTGTTACTAATACCCAGCATGCACTTAATCTGAAAGAGCTTGACAATGAAAGATACCTTAGTAGCCTCCTTGCAACCTAGATAAAGATCCCTCTGCGCCTCTATTAATAATTTAAAGAATTTCTTAGAACATTCATTTGGTTCTTCTGTTTCACTACCCATGATATCTCCATCTATTGCACCACTGATAGTGAGGAAACACTAGTAGAGAACTGACCTTCCATCCAGGTGCTTTTGTCCCGGTTGACTTCAGACCTTGGACTAAAGTGCCTTTAGTCCTGGGTCAAAAATGAGGCACCGACGGGCACCGCCAAGAGGGGCTTTAGTCCCGGTTGTAAAGACCAACCGGGACTAAAACCTCCCTTTAGTCCCGGTTGTAATGGCTAGTGGGACAGTTTTGTCCCAGTTGCAAACACCAACTCGGACTAAAGCCCCCCCCCCCTTTAATCCTGGTTGGAATTACCAACCAGGACTAAATCTTTAATCCCGATTGGTAATTCCAACCAGGACAAAATGCTCCTCGTCCCACACGGGCCCCTCTCTCTCCACCTTATCTTCTCCTCACCCTTTCTCCCTCCCTCATCCTCATGCAGCGCCTCCTCCCTCTCTGCACCGCCACCGCCACCTCCCCTCTCCTCCCTTTCTTCTCTTCCTTTCTCTCCCGCCCCCTCCCCCTCTGCTGCCCCTCCCCTTCCCCCTCTGCTCGCCCCTGTGACGACCGACCCCAAATTCTCAAGTTAATCTTAATCCGAGTCACTAATCCCCCTGTCTCAGCTTCCCCAAGTTTACGTGCTCAACCTCCATCCAAGGTTCCGACCCATGAGGACCCGACCCCTCTCCGCCGTTTCCCCAGTTTGGACCCTACCGACCCCAACTCACCCCGCCGGATCCTTCTAAGTCTTCCCCCAGTGTCCTTTTCAATCTGAGCAGTGGACCAACCGAGACTGACCGGTGGACCCACAAAATCTTTCCCCCAGATCTCCCGAGACAAACGCACTCGAGTGGCATGCCCGCTTTAGAGCTTCTCCGTCGCGTGGCTCAACTCTTCCGACCCCTGCCGCTCCGCCCCATCGCCGGCCGCGACCGGATGGATTCCCGCGCCCCCTTCCCCAATCGTAGCGGAAGCCCTCTGCAACCCTTTCTGCAGCGCCTCGCGGCTTGCGCCCATCATCACCTCGCCGGACCTCCGGCTGCAAGGCCCGATGCCTCCCGTCTTTCCGCCGCCTCTCCACAGTCGCGCTGCCCCAGATGCGCTACGCGACGATTCCTCCTCCGCCAACCCCAACCACGACCGCGACAGCTCCTTTTCGTCTTGCAATATCTGCGCCTCGACAGAATGTTGCTTCGCGCTCGCCCACGCAGCCGCAGCCCCGCCTGTCTTCTCACCTGTGCAACCTCGCTCCCAGCACCGTTTCCCCTATCACATCCATCAGATCCACCGCACGACGACACCCGCCTCCGCCAAATCTCAACCACCGGCAAAACCGCGCCTGCGCCGCCCTATCTCTGGTGCCCAATGACCGACAGTGTCATCCCCAAAGTCCTGCTCCGCCACCCCGCTGCTCAATCGCCGCCGTGGCAGCGCACTCCATCGCTTCTTCCTGGTTTTCGTCCTGCTCCAGCTCTCGCCCTTCCGCGCAGCTATAAAAGGGAATGCTAGAGTCCCACCGGAGCCTCTTCGCCATCACTGCCTTGCCGACGTTTCTCTGTTCCTGCTCAAGCGCTACCGCCTAAGTTCCTGAGAAACTCTCCTCTCTGCTCCACGTCTGCCCTTTCCAATCCACCTAGCCGCTTGCTCCTCCGCGCTGCGCAAGAGCTTGCTTGTGGTCCACAAGAAGCACCGCCGCCGCCATAGCACCGCTGGACATCGCCGCTGCCCAAGTCCTAGTGCTTCCATCCTTTCGCCCAAGTCTGCTCCTTCCTGACCCCAAGCTTCACCTGTAAGATGAAGGTAAGCTGCCGACCCTTTTCCGCCTCGTCCGACCCTGTCTGTCCGCCCGACCCCTTTTCCGCCTCGTCCGACCCTGTCTGTCCGCCCGACCCCTTTTTCCGCCTCGTCCGATCCTGTCTGTCCGCCCGACCCCTTTTCCGTCTCGCCCGACCCTATCCGTTCGACCAACCCCTTTCTCCGTCTCGCCCGACCCTGTCTGTTTCGACGAACCTTTCTCCGTCTCGCCCGTGGGCTCGGCTATATCCTTTTCCTTAACCCGAGGGTATATGTGTAAAGATCAGGGACTTCTCTGCGTTAAGTCTGAGGACCCCCAGCATATCTATTCCTCTAGTCTAAGGGTCAGATCATAAGTTTCTTTCCATCCGACCTTTTTACCTTGCTCTCCTCCAACTCAAGTGAACTTCCCCACTTTTTCCATAGCCTTGCTACAAAGTTTCTGGGCTAAAACTCGCAAGTGTTGCTGTTGAAATAATTGTCTAAGTGCTAATCCCCTGCATTTGCATTCGTGTAGAGTTGCATCTCGCCGACGGTGTCTACGAGTTGTACCCGGCGCCAGAAGACGAAGCTGTAGCCGAGCTCCCGCTTCCAGAAGCCGAAGCCACCCCAGCCGAGGACCCTTTCCCTTCCTCCTCGCTTGAAGGCAAGCCCCGGAGCATGAACCCCAGTTTCCCAAACTTGCGCATGCCTTCTTCATCTTGTTTGTGCATTTACGTATAGGAATTGATTGCAACCGTAGATGCATGACTTAGTTCCTTGATCTGAATACTAGTTTGTTGGACCGAGTAGTTGCTATGCTTAAATAGGAAGCGGTAAAAGTCGAGTGATTTCCTATCACTCGCGAGTTTATAGGAGTTGGTTGTTTCTCCTTCTGTTGCAACTATAAGGACGACGGACGGGGCAGGGTTTTGGTTAACTCTTTGGTGGTCGGCTGATCGCCCCGTCTGTCTATGGAACTTGTTAAGGCCCGACAGTGGTGGTGTTCGTGATCAAGTGTTTGAAAGTACTAACCTCATACTCAGTATGGGATGAGGAAGCCTAGTACCGGATTGAACCTAGACGTGAGTGGTCGCCCCATTATCCTTGGAACGGAGTTCCCCTGCGGCCGCACGTGGTGGCAAGTGTGGTCACAGAACGGCAGAGGCCAGGTCTATGGAACCTTGCACCAAAGGAAATGGGCCCGACACGGGTTAGGGAATTGATGGGGAAGGCTGACATAGGATGCGACCTCGATGGTGCGCAGATGTCGTGAGGTTAGGTTCACCATGCATGGTTAAAGAACTCGAATCGATTCGTCTGCCTCTCACAGTTTGAGACTACTTGATCGCTATGCTACACTGAGTAAAAATGAAATCTGATGATGACATGGTCTTGATGATGCTTATATACCCCTCTTGGTTGGATCTATGTTTGCTTAGAGTAAGTTGCCAACTTAGACCGGATAATGAACTTAGAATCTGAGCTAAAACCTTGAATATAAGGATCTACCTAGTGCTTTTGGCAAACAAACCCACTTAGCCAAGGAGCCTTGCATGTCTAGAAGTGGTGGAGTAGTTTACTCCCGATCGGTTAAGTATTGTTGAGCTTAGTAGCTCAGCCTTGTTGTGGCTTTCTTTTTCAGGTGGAGACGCTGCTCCCGAGTCCGCTCCTGTTGGCACTTGGCCGCCCCAACTCCCTCCGGGTTGGACGGTCGAGTGGGATCCCTCCTAGGACGGCGAGGAGAGGGATCACTGACATCTTGGCTGGCCTCACCAAGGACGTCCGACCCCTACGATTAGCTTCCGCTGTTTTACCTTCTGTTCTTTTCCTTTGAACCTTGTAAAACTCTGATGTTGTTTTGTTGTTGAACTAAATGGTCACTTTATTTAACTCAGTGGACTTGTTGTATTCTCTGGAACCACTCACCTTCGTGTGGGTTTTGCTAAACTCGGTCCTGTCAAAGTGGTTAAATCGGAGGAAATCCGACGGCATCTCGAGTTAGCACGATTAAGGCCGAGTGTCGCATGTTAGGCGACTTAACCGTACCTTAATTAGGCTAATCCGAGGTGGATCCGCCACAGATGGTATCAGAGCCAGGTTTAGCAAGACAGAGAACACAATAGGCCCTAAAACACTTCTTTTAAAATAAAAGTTGCAAAGAAATTTTTTTGAAAATCTCGTACGATCGTTAAGGATGACCTTAGTACGAGAGGCCCTAGGGGATTTTGGGGTTCTTTTTAGGTGGCTAATACTTATTGGTTATCTTGCTAACCTTCCAGGACTTCGCCACGTGTATTATACGTGTGCCGAGTCCGCATCACGAGTATGCGAGGGTTGATAGGGAGTTCCATTCAAAGGACCCTATCATCGCGGTTGTTTCGCCCATGTTTATCATACGTGCGCAGGTTCCGTATGTTAATTCATACGAAGGGTGGTATGGTTCAATTCCAACGAGCCTATCATCACGGTTGTTCGCCCACGTCTATTATACGTGCGCTGAGTCCGCATCACGAGTATGCGAAGGGTTATAGGGTTCCATTCAAAGGGGACCTATTTCCACGGTTGTGTGCTGTCCATGCAGCCTTGAACGCATGGGTGCCGTTCCTATAATGAACGGTAATGTTTGGGGATGCTCTCGTGGGTGCTGGCACGAAAGGTTCATGTGGTTGTGTTTTTCTGCAGGTACAGTAACCGCGTTCGCTTAGGAGACGCTACTAGAACCGACTAGCTACTATAGGGAGAGACGTAATTGTTGCCTTGCCACTGGCACTGACTGTGTAAGACCAAGTTTGGCAGTTGTTTTGGTTGAGAAATGAGGTAGGCCGTGCATGCAACATAAACAAAAATCTGTAAAGCTCCTCCCTAAAGCAACCTTACCTTGGAAAAGCTCTTCTTCGGTTCTAAGGATTTCGAGTTTTCTTCCAGCTTGTGCTCGGTCAAATTCGAATGCTTTTCTGTCCGACCCCTTTCTTCTTAGAGTTCTATCTCGTGTTGTTTTGGTTCTTGGTTCCAGATGGCCGCCCCCGGACACGTTCTGTACGGCGCCGATGGCATCTCCCACTCGACGTGCTTGCACTTCGAAGGTTTTCCCGCTATTCTGTGGGACACCTTGAGGTGGTTCGGGTATCAGTCCCCGCCCTTGTACGTGGGACGGATGTACCTGGAGCACGGTATACAGAGGTGCAACGTGCAGGCGGTGGTACCTCCACCCCCTGTGCGGCCCGAGTGGCCCCAGCTCGGAGTATTGACATACGGACACACCCTGGAAGATACGTGGGAGTCGGCTGCTCTACAACTCCTCACTCAGTTCTGTCAGTTGCATCCGCTTGAGGTCACCTTGGACCCAACCGGCCTATTTCTTGCCAGAGACCGGATGGACCCGGCGTGGCTTGATCATGTCAACAACATTGAAGTGTTGGCCACATCCCACTCGCTGGTCACCATCTCCACCAACATCAGATGCATGTCAGCCCTATATAGGCTGATCGAGCTTCAAGGCCGAGCCATGGCGGTCTTGGCTCGGATCGTCGTGGACACCCGGGACACTTCAACGCTGCCAAGAGAGACCTGGTGGGACAAACCTACCAACTCATCCAGAGAGGCATCCAAATCCATGACATGCAAGACCGAATCCCCGAGCTCGAGGGAGAAGTGATCGACCTGGTGGATGGCATGATCGAGCTGTCCGAAGAGAAGATGGAGGTCGAGATGGAGCTAGCAGTTGCAAACGCTCATCTGGACGAGCATCACGCCGAGCTCAACGACATGCATGCCCTTCAGATGCAATTGGATGAGTAGGAAGACCCTGAGAAGGTCGAGGGAGCGTCCAGCATGGACATTGAGGAGGACGACGCCCCTTCTCCAACTCACAGTGTTCCCTCATAGGTCGGGAGCTGTAAGGAGCTAATCTTTTGTTGTACTCCTCGGCAACCTAAGTTTTGGATAGTCATGTAATAGGTTAGCCTTGAGTTGAGTATTCCCTGTGTTTTGGGAAACAACAATGTAATGATCTCAGTTGAAATCCAATCTTAGTTTGACATGTGACTCTTTTGCAACACGTTTGGGATATCAGACTGTGTGAGTTGTGCTGTGACCGCGCACCCGTTTTCTGTGGGTTTGTCCCAAGTTTGGCCGACCCCGGGTCACGAGGTCGGATGCGCCTGACCCCTCGAGGCGACTCCGCCTCGCCCGACCCTTCTTGTGCGGTTCAATTCACCCGACCCCTTCTTGTGCGGTTCGCTTCACCCGACCCCTTCCTGTGCGGTTGCCTCACCCGACCCTTTCTGGTGCAGATCGCTTCGCCCGACCCCTTCTTGTGCCCGACCCCTTGGCCTAAGATCGGACATAATGGAACTCCTGGGATATGGTTATGGTTCGCCCGAAGTCGTGTGCAGAACTAAGATAGTTGCTAACTAAGATGGCAAGAGGAAGTGTGTGTCTCCTTTATAAAGCTGTGTTGTGTTGCATTGTCGGCAAGAGTCGCATTTGAGGATTTAACATGTGCGTTCCCATCTGTTTGGAATACCTAGGTTATGGAATTAATGGAACGTTGACTCTTGCAGATGGTGCATCACACCAGATCCGGCTCAGTGCCTAGCAGCAGTGAGCAAAGGCAGGATCTTCCCCCGCCCTCGCCCCCGTCTCCGCTGGAGGTGATCTTAGCGGCTCAAACCGAGCTGCTGAGGCATCTTGTACAAGGACAACAGCAGCAGCCCCATGGGGGAAGGGCTCAGCAGCAGCCTCATGTTGCTCGCTATGAGGACTTCTTGGGGACGCAGCCCCCTTTGTTCCAGAAGACGCAAGACCCGCTCGACGCCGACGTTTGGGTTCGCACAATCGAATCCAAGTTCGAGCTTCTCACCGCCCCGTGCCCCGACCATAACAAGGCCCGGTTTGCGGCACAGTAGCTGCGTGGTTCCGCCCGGCTCTGGTGGGATCATTACCATGCTATGTTGCCGGTCGACCATGTTGTCAGCTGGAACGAGTTCAAGACCGCGTTCAGAGGGCATCACATTCCGAAAGGTCTCCTGGAGTGCAAGCTCAACGAGTTCCTGGCTCTTACCCAAGGAAACCGAGATGTCCTGCACTACGCCCAAGCTTTCAATGACCAGTGCCGTTATGCCGGCTATCATGCGGACACAGACGAGAAGAAGCGGGACAGATTCCGCCGAGGGCTAAGTCTGGAGCTCAGAGAGAGGTTGAACCCCATTAAGGTGGATACCTACAACGAGTTGGTCAATTTGGCCATCTCACAAGAGGATTGCATGCAGGCCCTCAAAGCCGACCAGAAGAGAAAGGCCTCCGTGGCATTTCCGAGCCTGCCCGCTCGAAGGTTCAGGATGGTTCCTCCACAGGCGCCCAGCCGACCCCAGCAGTCGGGATGATGGGTTGCCCGACCCCCGCCAGCGGCAGCACCACGTTTTCCTAGTTTCCAACCACAAGCGCCCCGGCCGACCCTACTGCCACCACCGCGTCCTACAACTGGTAACCGCTGCTTCACCTGCGGCAATGAAGGGCATTTCGCTAAGGACTGCCCCAGGAACAGGAATCAGCAGCCTGGCCAGAACCCCATGGCGAACAGAGGAAGAAGGCCCAAGGTGCAAGTTCGACAAGGACGGCTCAACTACACCAGCTTGACCGAGCTCCTCGAAGGTGCGCCAGTGATGACGGGTACTTTCCTTGTCTTAAATCAAGCTGTTGTTGTTTTGTTTGATTCGGGAGCCTCCCATAGCTTCATCGGGAGTAAGACTAGAGAAAGATGTGAGCTGAGTGTCGGTCACACTAAAGGATCATATGTGATCTCCACTCCTAGAAGGAAGATAGCCTCAGACCAGATCGTTACCCTTGTACCTATCCAGCTAAGCCAAACTCTTTTCAAGGAAAATCTCATCATCCTTGACCTGGAAGGAATAGATATCATCCTTGGGATGGATTGGATGACCAGACACCAAGTGGTTCTAGATGCAGCTGCCCGAACTCTCCACATCAACTCACCCTTTCATGGCAGTTCCACCCTACCCTTGAAACACCCTAAGTATGCACTTCCTTGTGCGTACCCTATGTCGGAAGCCCGGATAGAAAGCCTCCCTGTTGTCTGTGAGTACCCGGATGTGTTTCCAGAGGACTTGCCTGGCATGCCGCCCGATAGAGAAGTGAAGTTTTCCATAGAGTTGATCCCTGGCACCGCTCCGATATCCAAGAGACCCTATCGGATGCCACCTGCTGAGCTGGCTGAGTTGAAGACCTAGTTACATGATCTATTGGAAAAAGGCTTCATCCGACCCAGTACATCACCCTGGGGTTGCCCAGCCCTATTTGTGAAGAAGAAGGACGGGAGTCTACGCATGTGTGTGGACTACCGACCCCTCAATGCGGTGACTGTCAAGAACAAGTACCCACTTCCCAGCATTGATATCTTGTTTGATCAGTTAGCTGGAGCAAGAGTGTTCTCCAAGATCGATCTTCGTTCAGGTTATCACCAAATCAAGATCCGACCATGCGACATCCCCAAAACAGCCTTCTCCACAAGATATGGACTCTACGAGTACCTAGTCATGTCTTTTGGACTCACCAATGCACCCGCATATTTCATGTATCTCATGAATTCGGTGTTCATGCCCGAGTTGGACAAGTTTGTGGTGGTATTCATTGATGATATCCTAGTGAACTCGAAGAACGAAGAAGAACATGCCGATCATCTTCATGTAGTTCTCCAACGGTTGAGAGATCATCAGCTTTACGCCAAATTCTCCAAGTGTGAATTTTGGTTAGATAGTGTCAAGTTCTTGGGACACACTATCTCTTGGAATGGCATAGCCGTCGACCCCAGCAAGGTATAGGAAGTCATGGACTGGAAGCCTCCCGCCTCAGTGCACCAGATCCGAAGTTTTCTTGGACTAGCAGGCTACTATCGGCGTTTCATACCAGACTTCTCCAAGATAGCTAAGCCGATGACTGAGCTGCTAAAGAAAGAGGTCAGATTTGTGTGGAACGATAAGTGTGAGGAAGCCTTCAAGACCCTGAAGCACTTGCTGACCACAGCCCCGGTTTTGGCTCAACCCGACCCCTCTAGGCCGTTTGATGTGTACTGTGACGCCTCTGGCACTGGACTTGGGTGTGTTCTTATGAAGATAACCGAGTCATTGCCTATGCCTCACGGGCGTTGCGACCTCATGAGCTGAACTACCCGACCCATGATCTTGAGTTGGCAGCAGTGATTCATGCCTTAAAGATATGGAGACACTATCTGATGGGCACTCACTGCAACATCTACACCGACCACAAGAGCCTCAAGTACATCTTCACTCAAGCCGACCTCAACATGCGCCAAAGAAGATGGTTGGAGTTGATAAAAGATTATGATTTGGAAGTGCACTATCACCCCGGCAAGGCCAACGTGGTGGCCGATGCTCTTAGCCGCAAGACCTTTTGCAACTGCTTGTCGGCAACAAACTTCACCGAGACACTATGTCATGAGATGGGAAAACTCAGTTTGGAAGTTGTTTCCCCTGGAACCCTCAGCCACATATCTCTTGAGTCTATTTTAGAAGACCAGATTGGGTCAGCACAGTTAGAGGATGAGGAAGTAAGGCGGATCACAAGGAAGATTTCCTTGAAGGATGAAGGATATAAGCATTTCCGACAGGATGAGAATGGGAAAGTGTATTATGGAAACCGACTAGTTGTACCGTCCGACCCCACTCTGAGAAAGCAGATTCTAGATGAAGCTCATCTCTCCAAGTTCTCAATCCATCCTGGCAGCAATAAGATGTATCATGATCTCCGTCAAATCTTCTGGTGGAGTGGAATGAAACCAAAAATTGCCCGGTATGTTTCAGAATGTGACACCTGCCAACGTCTCAAGGCCAGCCATCTAAAGGTAGCAGGTACCCTGCAGCCCCTACCTATTCCCTCTTGGAAATGGGAAGATATCAGCATGGATTTCATTGTTGGACTACCTCTTACATCGTAGCGACATGACTCCATCTAGGTAATTGTGGATCGTCTGACCAAGTCTGCCCACTTCCTTCCTGTCCACACCACCTACACGATCAAGAAGTATGCAGAGTTGTATCTTGACCGCATTGTTTCCCTACACGGTGTGCCTAGGACGATCATCTCTGATCGAGGAGTTCAGTTTGTAGCATGCTTTTGGGAACAGCTACAAGCATCAATGGGCACCAAGCTCATCTGTAGCTCAACCTATCATCCTCAAACCGATGGTCAGACCGAGAGAGTCAATCAGATCCTTGAAGACATGTTGAGAGCTTGTGTCATCCATTATGATAAAAATTGGGACAAGTGCTTGCCAATTGCAGAGTTCTCCTATAACAATAGCTACCAGACTAGCTTGAAGATGGCACCGTTTGAAGCATTGTATGGTCGGAGATGTCGGACACCGTTGAATTGGTCACAAGCTAGCGAAAGACAAACCTATGGCCCTGACTTAGTGGTAGAAGCAGAAGAACAAGTGAAGGTAATTCAAGCAAATCTTAGGGCTGCCCAATCTCGACAGAAGAGTTACTCCGACAGGAGAAGAAGACCCCTGCAATTTGATGTTGGTGATCATGTGTATCTTCGAGTCTCCCCGACCAAAGGAGTGCAACGGTTTGGAGTAAAGGGAAAAAAGGCTCCCCGTTACATTGGCCCATATGAGATTGTGGAAATTTGTGGACCAGTTGCTTACCGGATCCGACTCCCAGAACAGCTCTCAGCTATACATGATGTTTTCCATGTATCTCAACTGAAGAAATGTGTCCAGGTCCCAGCCGAGATCTTAGAGCAAGAGACTCTTCAAATCGAGCCCGACTTGACCTATGCCGAGTACCCGGCCAAAGTTCTTGACCATAAGGAGAGGCGCACCCGACGCCAAGTGGTGAAAATGTACAAGATCTTATGGAATAACCACACAGAGGATGAAGCAACATGGGAGATAGAAGAGTATCTGATAAAAAGCACTTCCAAGGTTTTCTCTCCAGCCAAGGAGGTAAGGACTGCACACCCACACTGGTTACTCTTACACCCGAATCTCGGGACGAGATTCTTTTTAAGGGGGGTAGGCTGTGACGACCGACCCCAAATCTCTCGAGTTAATTTTAATCCGAGTCACTAATCCCCCTATCTCAGCTTCCCCGAGTTTAAGTGCTAAACCTCCAGCCCCGGTTCCGACCCCTGAGGACCCGACCCCTCTCCGCCGTTTCCCCAGTTCCGACCCTGCTGACCCCAACTCACCCCGCCGGATCCTTCTAAGTCTTCCCCCAGTGTCCTTTTCAATCTGAGCAGTGGACCAACCGAGACTGACCGGTGGACCCACAAAATCTTTCCCCCAGATCTCCCGAGACAGACGCACTCGAGTGGCATGCCCGCTTCAGAGCTTCTCCGCCGCGTGGCTCAACTCTTCCGACCCCCGCCGCTCCGCCCCGTTGCCGGCCGCGACCGGATGGATTCCCGCGCCCCCTTCCCCAATCGCAGCGGAAGCCCTCTGCAACCCTTTCTGCAGCGCCTCGCGGCTTGCGCCCATCATCACCTCGCCGGACCCCCGGCTGCAAGGCCCGATGCCTCCCGTCTTTCCGCCGCCTCTCCACAGTCGCGCCGCCCCAAATGCGCTACGCGACGATTCCTCCTCCGCCAACCCCAACCCCGACCGCGATAGCTCCTTTCCGTCTTGCTAGATCTGCACCTCGACAGAATGTTGCTTCGCGCTCGCCCGCGCAGCCACAGCCCCGCCTGTCTTCTCACCTGTGCAACCTCGCTCCCAACACCGTTTCCCCTGTCACATCCATCAGATCCACCGCTCGACAACGCCCGCCTCCACCAAATCTCAACCACCGGCAAAACCGCGCCTGCGCCGCCCTGTCTCTGGTGCCCAATGACCGACGGTGTCATCCCCGAAGTCCTGCTCCGCCACCCCGCTGCTCAATCGCTGCCGTGGCAGCGCACTCCATCGCTTCTTCCCGGTTTTCGTGCTGCTCCAGCTCTCGCCCTTCTGCGCAGCTATAAAAGGGAATGTCCCACCGGAGCCTCTTTGCCATCGCTGCCTTGCTAACGTTTCTCTGTTCGTGCTCAACCGCTACCGCCTAAGTTCCTGCGGAACTCTCCTCTCTGCTCCACGTCTACCCTTTCCAATCCACCCAGTCGCTTGCTCCTCCGCGCTGCGCAATAGCTTGGTTGTGGTCCACAAGAAGCACCGCCGCCGCTGGAGCACCGCTGGACATCGCCGCTGCCCAAGTCCTAGTTCTTCCATCCTTTCGCCCAAGTCTGCTCCTTCCCGACCCCAAGCTTCACCTGTAAGACGAAGGTAAGCTTCCGACCCTTTTCCACCTCGTCTGACCCTGTCTGTCCGCCCGACCCCTTTTCCGCCTCGTCCGACCCTGTCTGTCCGCCCGACCCCTTTTTTTCGCCTCGTCCGACCCTGTCTGTCCGCCCGACCCCTTTTCCGTCTCGCCCGACCCTATCCGTTCGACCAACCCCTTTCTCCGTCTCGCCCAACCCTATCTATTTCGCCGACCCTTTCTCCGCCTCGCCCGAGGGCTCGGCTATATCCTTTTCCTTGACCCGAGGGTATATGTGTAAAGATCGGGGACTTCTCTGCGTTAAGTCTGAGGACCCCCAGCATATCTATTCCTCTAGTCTAAGGGTCAGATCATAAGTTTCTTTCCATCCGACCTTTTTACCTTGCTCTCCTCCAACTCAAGTGAACTTCCCCACTTTTTTCGTAGCCTTGCTACAAAGTTTCTAGGCTAAAACTCGCAAGTGTTGCTGTTGAAATAATTGTCTAAGTGCTAATCCCCTGCATTTGCATTCGTGTAGAGTTGCATCTCGCCGACGGTGTCTACGAGTTGTACCCGGCGCCAGAAGACGAAGCTGTAGCCAAGCTCGCACTTCCAGAAGCCGAAGCCACCCCAGCCGAGGACCCTTTCCCTTCCTCCTCGCTTGAAGGCAAGCCCCGGAGCATGAACCCCAGTTTCCCAAACTTGCGCATGCCTTCTTCATCTTGTTTGTGCATTTACGTATAGGAATTGATTGCAACCGTAGATGCATGACTTAGTTCCTTGATCTGAATACTAGTTTGTTGGACCAAGTAGTTGCTATGCTTAAATAGGAAGCGGTAAAAGCCGAATGATTTCCTGTCACTCGCGAGTTTATAGGAGTTGGTTGTTTCTCCTTCTGTTGCAACTATAAGGACGACGGACGGGGCAGGGTTTTGGTTAACTCTTTGGTGGTCGGGTGATCACCCCGTCTGTCTATGGAACTTGTTAAGGCCCGACAGTGGTGGTGTTCGTGATCAAGTGTTTGAAAGTACTAACCGCATACTCAGTATGGGATGAGGAAGCCTAGTACCGGATTGAACCTAGACGTGAGCGGTTGCCCCATTATCCTTGGAATGGAGTTCCCCTGCGGCCGCACGTGGTGGCAAGTGTGGTCACAGAACGACAGAGGCCGAGTCTGTGGAACCTTGCACCAAAGGAAATGGGCCCGACATGGGTTAGGGAATTGATGGGGAAGGCCGACACAGGAAGCGACCTCGGTGGTGCGCGGATGTCGTGAGGTTAGGTTCACCATGCATGGTTAAAGAACTCGAATCGATTCATTTGCCTCTCACAGTTTGAGACTACTTGATCGCTATGCTACACTGAGTAAAAATGAAATCTGATGATGACATGGTCTTGATGATGCTTATATACCCCTCTTGGTTGGATCTATGTTTGCTTAGAGTAAGTTGCCAACTTAGACCGGATAATGAACTTAGAATCTGAGCGAAAACCTTGAATATAAGGATCTACCTAGTGCTTTTGACAAACAAACCCACTTAGCCAAGGAGCCTTGCATGTCTAGAAGTGGTGGAGTAGTTTACTCCCGATCGGTTAAGTATTGTTGAGCTTAGTAGCTCAGCCTTGTTGTGGCTTTCTTTTTCAGGTGGAGTCGCTGCTCCCGAGTCCGCTCCTGTTGGCACTTGGCGCCCCAACTCCCTCCGGGTTGGACGGTCGAGTGGGATCCCTCATCGGATGGCGAGGAGAGGGATCACTGACATCTTGGCTGGCCTCACCAAGGACGTCCGACCCCTACGATTAGCTTCCGCTGTTTTACCTTCTGTTATTTTCCTTTGAACCTTGTAAAATTCTGATGTTGTTTTGTTGTTGAACTAAATGGTCACTTTATTTAACTCAGTGGACTTGTTGTATTCTCTGGAACCACTCACCTTCGTGTGGGTTTTGCTAAACTCGGTCATGTCAAAGTGGTTAAATCGGAGGAAATCCGACGGCATCTCGAGTTAGCACGATTAAGGCCGAGTGTCGCATATTAGGCGACTTAACCGTACCTTAATTAGGCTAATCCGAGGTGGATCCACCACAGCTGGTATCAGAGCCAGGTTTAGCAAGACAGAGAACACAATAGGCCCTAAAACACTTCTTTTAAAATAAAAGTTGCCAAGAAAATTTTTAAAAATCTCGTACGATCGTTAAGGATGACCTTAGTACGAGAGGCCCTAGGGGATTTTGGGGTTCTTTTTAGGTGGCTAATACTTATTGGTTATCTTGCTAACCTTCTAGCACTTCGCCACGTGTATTATACGTGTGCCGAGTCTGCATCACGAGTATGCGAGGGTTGATAGGGAGTTCCATTCAAAGGACCCTATCATCGCGGTTATTTCGCCCATGTTTATCATACGTGCGTAGGTTCCGTATGTTAATTCATACGAAGGGTGGTATGTTCGATTCCAACGAGCCTATCATCACGGTTGTTCGCCCACGTGTATTATACGTGCGCTGAGTCCGCATCACGAGTATGCGAAGGGTTATAGAGTTCCATTCAAAGGGGACCTATTTCCACGGTTGTGTGCTGTCCATGCAGCCTTGAACGCATGGGTGCCGTTCCTATAATGAACGGTAATGTTTGGAGACGCTCTCGTGGGTGCTGGCACGAAAGGTTCATGTGGTTGTGTTTTTCTGCAAGTACAGTAACCGCGTTCGCTTAGGAGACGCTACTAGAACCGACTATTGGACTCCCCGTCCATAGTAGCTCACAGCACAACTGCCGGACACCTTCCAAAATTCAACTCACACAATAGAAACCATCCATCACCCAAACACTAGTTATGTGTCCAAGCCGTAACTCGTTCAATGCCGTGGACACGGCTATCCGGATAGGTTTTAACTCTGCAGAGGTTGTACACTTTACCCACAAGTAGGGTACCGCAGCACGATCACCTTAGTGTCGGTGGAGATCCTTATCAAAGCCATTTCCTACCTTACCTAAGACTAACTAGCCAACACGGAAGCAACCAAGGGGTTAACGACCTTCCAACGAGGTCTTAACCGGGATCTAAGTTCACAAAGTTTTTAGTCCTTCTCCATGGTCTCCCGTTGCTCACCAGCTCTCGTGACGGCTAACAGACCAGCTAGTGGGATTTATGCTAAGCTGCCGCCCACACAACGGTCGAGTGGTTGCATGATAGTGGGTTAGGCAAGATGGCACATCAACTTGGTCCTTAACTGTGACAAGATGGATATCTCCCAACCTTGCTCAACCATAAAGGTACGAGCCCAACTTATTGGCATTTCACACAAGAAACACCCATCCATCTCATCTAAGCATTTCACACCCATCCATCTCATCTAAGCATTTCCTTTCTTTATTCCTAAAAACCCATTTTCTCTTTTGAAAACACTCACACATTTATCCTTTAAATAAACCATTGTAGTCATGATTGAATTGAGTAACAAGGTCCTAAGCATTCTAGTAGTAATTATCATCCAAATAGAGCAAATCATATTTAGAGATAATTATAGGACAATCAAGTAATGTTCATAACAATCAAGGGGTGGCTATTCAATTGTGTTTTCAGAAATAAAACTATATGCAATTTTATAAAACAGTTCAATAGGTTGTGTTTGAAAATCTAGGAATAAATATGCATCAAAGGGTGAGATTGGACTTGCCATCCTCGTAGTTGGCTGGGAGTTCTTGCTCGTGGTGTTGGTCCTCGAGCTCGGGCTCGCGGTCAAACTCCTCCTCATGCTCCTCCTCGGGTACTCCGTGATCTACGGCACACACAATCGGGCACACAATAAATAAAAGAAAATAAGATTTTACCTGTTGAGCTTCGAACAAAGAACGTGAACGGAAAAATAGAAGGAATGAGTATTTTCATGAAATTTGGATATGTCTCGGCAGAAGTATATTGGAGGATGACGTGGTCGAATTTAGGATTAATTGGAGGAAGTTTGGCACATGAAATGACAAGGTAAGTGTGTGCTTAGGGGTTAAAATAGGGCTTAGGGGCTTAACTGCGAGGAACCAGGGACCTATTTGTAAATACTTTTGGGAGGTGGAAGGGCATATCTATGAGACAACCTTTGAGAGAGGTGGGAGGGTTATTTCACGAATAGAAGGAAGTAGGGGGTTAGATCAGAATTGGGGGGTTTCCTTCTTTCTCCTTCCCTAGGCACGGTACAGGGAGTGGGGGAGGAGATGGCCGGCAGCGGCCGGCCAGCCAAGCATCGCCGGCAGCGAGTCGAGGGGCGGGGGAGGTAGAGGAAGGTGAGGGGGTCCCGTTTTGCCCCTTAGCTTGGGGATTTGGTGATGGGAAGGGATGGCCAGCGGTGGATAGGAGGCGGCGCATGGGAGAAGGGCTGGCGTTTCCTAGCGGCGGCGTGTTGCGCGGGGGGAGCAGTGCTGGTGGTGTGAGAGGAGCTTGGGGTGGTGGCGAGTTGGGGCGTCGCTTCCCCTTTTATAGGCCGGCGGGGAGGTGGGGAGCGGCCAGCGACGTGGGGGCCAGGGCTGGCGAGCGGCGCGCAACGTGTTGGGTGGCGCGGTAGGGGCCGAGGGCCTGGGTGCGGTTGTGTGGCAGCAGGGGTCAGCGACGGAAGGGGCCGGCGAGTCGCGGCCACGGCGGCAGCGTCGGGGGTGCTGCTGGCGGGCAGGGGCCCCGGGCGTGACCTGGGCAGGGAAGGGTGGCCGGGTGCACAACGTCGGCCAGGGCGCAGGCGGGGTCGGCCAAGGGGAGGCCAGGCGCGCGTTTGGGAGGAGTGGCCGGCAGGTGTAGGACGCTAGAGAAGTGGTGCTGGGGGGGGTTCCGGCTAGAAGAGCTTGCGGTACGGCACAGGGAAGAAGGAGGAGGAAGGAAGAAGAAGAAGAAAGAAAGAAAGAGAAGGAAGGAAAAGAAAAGAAAAAAAAGAAAATAGGAGAAAGAGATAAAAAGAAAGGGAGAGTCGGCGGTGATTGCGGAGAATGGCTAGAACATGCGCGGCGGTTTGTCGACCGGCACGCGGTGAGATTTACGGAGAGGATAAAAAGGATGGTTGTCGGCTTTGGGTGCCGGGATGGCGAAATCACCAGGAAGATTAGATTTTCGGGAGCTCAACGGTAAAAAGGTTTTGAAAACAATTTTTAGTAGGTGATTTAAGTTGGTGATTTTTACGGATGTTACAGATTACTTCCCTCTACCTTTCATTGATGAAATTCTCAAAAGGTTAGCAAAACACTCACAGTTTTGCTCTCTTGATGGATATTCCGGGTTCTTTCAGATTTCTATACACCCAGATGACAAACATAAGACCACGTTCACTTATCCATATGGAACTTTTGCTTATAGAAGAATGCATTTCGGTTTATGCAATGCGCCCGCATCTTTTCAACGCTACATGATGGCTATATTCTCGGATTTCATTGAAAATATTATGGAGGTATTTGTCGGGCATACATCCCCAGGCCCACGAGTAGGCCTTGTACGGCCCACTCAGAGACGTACTCGGACGTGATCAGGACATGGAGCCTACGCCGCAGGGTAACGTAGCCTGCACGGACTCTTGAAGACTAGTCGGAATGCACAAGAAAACTACTCTACTGATTTGGAGTAGAACTCTGTAATCGTGTTCGACTAGGACTCCTACTCTGTAACCCTGCTCCCCCGACTATATAAGGGCGGACAGGGACCCCCTCCAAACAACAAGCGCAACTTGACACAAGTTCAATACAACCAACACATAGGACGTAGGGTATTACGCGATCTAGCGGCTCGAACCTGTCTAAATCGTGTTCCTTGCATTACCATCGACTCCTTGATTCTTGATGACACCCACCACACAAAAGACCACCTTGGATACTCCCTAGGCGGGTTGCCGGTCTAAAACACCGACAGCTGGCGCACCAGGTAGGGGAAGTCGCCGAGTTTCTCTGCGTGAGATCGATGGCTCAAATCATCATCAAGCTAGGATTCACTTTCAAAGCGGATGCAACTTTCGTCTTCGGCTCCTGGCTCTGCCTTGCCGATGGTGCTGGATCCTTTCAACATTGCATCATCGGCAACCAGGAAAAGAAGCATCTCGATAAAAACTTTCTTCATCAAGAAGCAGAGAATTTCGTCAAGAAAATCCAAAATTTCAACGTCAATAATATTGAGTTTGACTACGGCTCGGACTCGACCTCAACTTGGACTAGCCTGTGCAAGCTGACATCAAAGTCATCTCGCAAGTCGACTTCAACTCGAAGTTGATTCCCACTTGGACTCTGCAACGCAGCCGCGGTCCACCAAGAACTCCTCGCTAGAGTCCAAACCGGACTCGAGTCAGTCGAGGACTATGACTACAACTCGGACTCTACTCAAGAACACCCCTTATCAGGCCCGGCACAAGGTCTGGTAATCACTTCAACTCCGCCAGGCAGAATCGTCAAGATCACCGAGCGAGCTTGAAGAACCTAATTATCAAGATCAATTTACTTGACGTGGTGTGTCGACAACTCTGTGCAAATGAATCGGCAGATCAATTCGTCAAAATTCCAGATCTAAGCGGGCAAAATCTATGACCATGGCTAGCAAATTAGTCGCTATCATCATCGGAATAAAAAAAAATTGCATCAGGAGCGAAGTGATTCCGCGCATGTCCCAGCGGTCATCAGCTCGTTGCTACCTCAGTTTCCCAAACGGAGCCGACAAGTTTCCTTTTCCGACTCCGGGGGCGTTTGGATACTAATTAAGAGTATTAAACTAGGCTATTTACAAAACTCATTACATAAGTGGAGGCTAAACGGCGAAACGAACCTATTAAGCCTAATTAATCCATCATTAGCAAATGTTTACTATAGCAACACATTGTCAAATCATGGACTAATTAGGCTTAATAGATTCGTCTCGCCGTTTAGCCTCCGCTTATGTAATGGATTTTGTAAATAGTCTACGTTTAATACTCCTAATTAGTATCTAAACATTCGATGTGACGGGTGCTTAAAAATAAGCAACTGAACCAAACCAGGCCTCCATCTTCTGATCCAAGTCATCAGGCCACAAGGAAATTACCTCCTGCTGAGTGTCCGAGTCCCGTACAGAAGCAGGAAGGCCAATTTATGTTCACGCGGATCAAGGAGGAAGCATCCCCGCTACGAAAAAAAAAACACCAAGGGCGCAAGGTGTATGCGACCTGCATGTTTTTGATTGGGCTATACAGTGCCCCTGATGATCTCTGAACAACCGCCAGCAGCATGCATCATCACACCGATTGCACACCAATAAGATGACCTTCATGCTGTTGCTATCCGATGACCAGAGAGAGAAAAAAATCCAGGACTATTACAACTCATGTATCGAGACGGGGCAGGATTTAAATTTTGCGGCTCCTTGTCTCACGTGAGAAGTAATTGATGAACACAGCTGCACGCACACAAGGAGTTCTACCAAGAATTTGAAGTTCTGCTGCATGTACACGTTGCTGTAACACAACGAGATTTCAAGATGTTTTCCACTCAACATACTACACCAACGTCCGACGGCGTCAACTCGCCGACGACTACTACAACTTCGCGAGGGTGCTCGCCGACTCACCGACTACTCGACTCGACTAGTTACTAGTCGAGGACGATGACTTCGACTACTCATCTCGACTACTTCGTCGGGCAGCTCGCCGACGACTTCTCTGACTACATCATGACGCCTGCTGACGACTTCTCCGACTACGTCACGGTGCTCACTGACGACTACTCCAACTATGTCGCGACGCTCGCCGACGACTACTTCGACGGGCGACTCGCCAGCGGCTACTTCGACTACGCCGTGACACCCGCCGCCACTGATCTCGACTACTCATCTCGACTAGAAAACTAGTCGGGAGCGGGCCTCACACCATCGGCAACTAGTCGGAATCGACTCTGACTAGTCGATTTCATCAACAACCGCTGCGGTCTCATCGACGACCGCCACGACTTCATCGACAATCGTCCACAAATCAAGCTAAGTCACTTTTCTAACTATTTTCCAACTTGCTTTCCTCTTGCACACAACGAGCGCTCTACTCGCTGGAGGGCAGAAAACTCTTGCACACCACACGCGCTCTACTCACCGAACTCTCACGCACAACATGCGCTCTACTAGCCGGAGGGCAGCAAACTCTTGCGCACAATCGTGCTCTCTTTGTATCGCAACAACGACTACTCACTTTTGTCTTCTCTTAAGGTCACTGCTCTTCTCGAGCAGAATACGCCTTAACTCGTGAAAGCCTCAGGCGCATCTGTCATGACTAAGCCCATACGCGTATACGAGACAAAGATCTCACACACGCAGTGGCAACGGCTACCCAAAGACTGAGAGCCTAAGCGTAACAGGCTAAATACTCAGGAAGAATATGACCGAAACAAGAGCATCACACACAACTTTCATATTGATCACTAAATAAATTTCAGCAGTTTCAATATCCTACAAAAATGCTACATAATGTATGCATCTTTTCTTTCAGATCGAGCTTCAGCGATGACGCTAAGCGTACCTCCGAAGGCATAGACTAGTTCCCAAGCTCGAGGGCTAAGCACCAATCAGTACTCAGAATATCTACAATGGCTCAGTAGCTCCCAAAGCTCGGGGGCTAAGCATCAACAAGTACTCGACGTGGCTCCTACGGCTCACCTGGCGCATATGCTTGGGGGCTAGACGTCGCAAGGCTACTCAGATGGTCATTTGAGTAGATATTCAAGATCCTTGAGTTGATTTTTCAATCAATCCAAGGCTCGGGGGCTACGTACTCCCTGCCCGTCGGACAAATTTTTTCAAGACTACTACGAAATGATGAAATTACAAGTTTAACCCCTCAGCCTGATTCTTCGATTCAACCTAAGGCTCGGGAGCTACTCCATATAGAGTGCGATTGTCATCGCACTACCATATAAAGATTCAAGACAAAGTTTACTTGAGGCAACGGCAAGCGAAGCAGAGAGTACCTTTCACAAGCGAAGCAGAGAGTACCTTTCAGCCATGTGACAGTACTCGGATACTCAAAGACTAGCCGCAACGAGGAGCACTCAGCGAGCACCAGAAAATACTCGAGCGACGTGTTTGGAGTATTCGGAACTATTCCACTCGACTACAAAGTACTCGGAGGCTTGTCGGGCATACATCCCTGGGCCCATAAGTAGGCCTTGTACGGCCCACTCAAGGACGTACTTGGACGTGATCAGGACATGGAGGCTACGCCGTAGGGTAACGTAGCTTGCACGGACTCCTGAAGACTAGTCGGAATACACAAGGAAACTACTCTACCGATTTGGAGTAGAACTCTGTAATTGTGTTCGACTAGGACTTCTACCCTGTAACCCTGCTCCCCCGACTATATAAGGGTGGGCAGGGACCCTCTCCAAAAAACAAGCGCAACTCGACACAAGTTCAATACAACCAACACACAGGATGTAGGGTATTACGCGATCTAGTGGCCCGAACCTGTCTAAATCGTGTTCCTTGCGTCACCATCGACTCCTTGATTCTTGACGACACCCACCACACAAAATACCACCTTGGGTACTCCCTAGGTGGGTTGCCGGTCTAAAATATTGACAGTATTCATGATGATTTTTCAGTACATGGTACAAGCTTCGACAACTACTTGGAAAAACTTGATAAAGTTCTTAAACGATGTGGAGAAGTTCTAGCCCTGAATTTGGAGAAGTGTCATTTAATGGTGAAGCAAGGAATAGTACTTGGGCATGTCATCTCAGAAAGAGGGATAGAAGTTGACAAAGCAAAGATTGAAACTGTGAAAAAGCTACCTCCGCCTACAGACATCAAGTCATTAAGAAGTTTTCTCGGACATGGTGGATTTTACACGAGATTCATTAAGGACTTCTCAAAAATTACAAAGCCATTGACACAGCTCCTGCAAAAGGATGTGAATTTCGAGTTTGATGAACACTGCTTCCTGGCTTTTAGAACTTTAAAGCAATCACTTATCAGCGCACTCGTCATTCAACCTCTAGATTGGAATCTACCTTTCGAAATAATGTGTGATGCAAGTAATTATATTGTTGGAGCAGTCCTTGGACAAAGGAATGAAGGAAAGGTACATGCAATTTACTATACTAGCAAAACCTTGAATGAGGCTCAAATAAATTATGCAACTACAGAAAAGGAATTGCTTGTTGTAGTGTTCGCTTTCAAAAAATTCAGAGCTTATATTGTGAACTACAAAGTGATTGTGTACTCGACCATACTAAAATTAAATATATTTTATCCAAGAAAGATGCTAAACCACGTCTCATTCGCTGGATATTGCTGCTACAAGAATTTGATGTGGAGATTAGAGATAAAAAGGGATCAGAGAATGTGGTGGTTGACCACTTGTCAAGAATGTATCAACAAGATGATGGAAAAGAGCCTATTGAAGATCGAATGAGAGACAATCATCTGTATAGAATCCTTGACACGGATAGTTGGATGAACGATAAAAAGGGCTCCATTAAATCAATTGCACAGGAATGAAAGGAGAAAAGTAATCGCTGAAAGCAAGAAATACTATTGGTCTGCACCTTACCTATATAGATATGGAGCAGATGGAGTATTGGGAGGATGCATCCCAAGAGAAGAAAGGGAGGCGGTACTTAGAAAATATCATTCATCATAATATGGAGGACATTATGGACACTTCAGAACTCAAGCAAAAGTCTAGGCAGGTGGATTTTATTAGCCAGACATGCATGAAGATGCAAAGAGATTCGTTGCTACTTGCCCGGAATGCCAAAGAATAGGAAATATTTCAGCTAGAAATTCTATGCCATTAAACTATAATTTGCAACTGGATTTATTTGACGTTTGGGGTATAGATTTATGGGGCCATTCCTAAATTTGCATGGATTTGAACACAACTTGGTCATGGTTGATTATGTGTCTAAATGGGTAGAAGGTATTCCATGTTGGAAGGCATCAACAGAAGAGTCAATTCACATGATCAAGACAGTAATATTTCCTAGGTATGGAGTGTCAAGAATTTTGATTAGCGATGGAGGATTGCATTTCATAGGAAAAGATTTTAGCAAATGTCAATTAAAATTGGGGATCGAACATAGAGTATCTACAGCTTATCATCTTCAAACAAATGGCCAAGTGGAAACTTCAAATAAACAGCTCAAGGATATTTTGAAGAAGACGATAATCAAAGGAGGGAAGAATTGGTCAAAGAAGCTAGATGGAGCACTATGGGCATATAGAACGGATCATAAGACACCTATAGGTATGACCCCGTATCAATTCGTCTATGGAAAGATATGCCACCTTCCCATTGAGCTCGAACATAAAGATTATTGGGCTATAAAGGAGATGAATCTTAATGTTGATGCTACAAGAGTGAAAAGAAGAATTCAGATTAGTGAATTGGAAGAGACGAGGCTTAAATCTTATCACAGTGCAAGCATTTATAAGGAGAGAATAAAGAGATGGTTCGATAAAAGAATTCACAAGAAGGAATTCAAAGGAGACAAAGTGCTATTATTCAACTCTAGGTTCAAACTCTTTGGTAAAGAAAAATTGATGAGCAAGTGGGTTGGACCGTACGTGGTTCATTCTGCATCACCTACTGGAGTAGTAACAATAACAGACGTCAAAGGAGATCAATATATTATGAATGGATAGCAACTAAAGGTATTCTTGGAACCTGACATCGTGCCTATCAATTATGTTGACGTCTATACCATAGAGGAAGAACAAGGATGTCCAGCCTAACGACGCTAAAATAGGTATCTTGTGCATACTCTATCTTAGTTCTGTTATTTTTCTTTCAAATCTTGTGTGGGACTCAAAAAATTAGATGTATTTTTAGACGTACGCACTGCCACAAAAAAGCAGAGGTCAGAGGGTCAAAAAACCCTTGGGCTGATCAGCTCTGTGAACCCTAGGCCGATTGGCCTAGGGTGTTTTTTACTCCGATTTAGTTCCCACTTCCCCATTTTTGGTAATGACAGAATATGGAAGTGAATTTTGGCGGGAACAGGCGAAGAGGTTTTTTTGGAAATGTGTGGATCCTTGGCCAAGACTTCAAGAGTATATAATGGGGGCCAATTAGAGGTCGAATTTCGCATCTACACAAGCAATTTAGATCCATTAAAACTAGAAAAAAAGTGCAATGGAGGCGACCAGGAGCTCGGGAGACGAGAGGGGGGAGCTGGCGGCCAAGGGAGAGGCTAGGCCAATCGGCCTAGCCGCCTCTGGACGCCACCAGCGCTCCCCTTTAGGTGGAAGTCAAGAGGTGCGACTTTGGTCCCAAAACTCCGCCAAGGACATCTCGCAATGCTCGCATCAGTGTTGGAGGCAAGGCATCGTATGGAAAGCTCACGGATCACAAGTTGATCATCCTCTCGAGCGAGGATGAAGCACCCAAGAAGAAGGAGGAGGCCGTCATCGCTCCCACAAGTCATTTAGCAAGGCTCCTTGGGATCAAGCGCAATAGCTACATGGAGAAGACGCCCGAGTACATGCCGACTGACTATGCAGGTGACAGCGATTGGGAAGATGATAGGAGCCTAGGATCATGGGGTGTTGCAGGTGTGATGATGGAGAAGATGATGGCACGTACTAGGATTGGGCTGAAGAAAAGGAGAGCAAGGAGCAAGATGGCTACCATCATGACATGGGCAAGGAAGAAGATCGAGAAGACGACGGCCCGAAACTGAAAGAGCATGATCGCACATGTTGCATTGCTTGCCGTAACAACATCCAGTACCTCTTTGATGCTGTCGACGACATCATGAAACCATGCAGGAGCTGGATCACAAGGTGGAGGAAAACGATCGCCGCTAGGAGGACGACTTCAAGTTCTTGCAGAGGAACGTGAGGAAGCTCTTCGGGATGTACGGCAACATGAGGAAGAACAAGCCCCATGGTGAAGGAAGCAGTAGCCGCTCCGTGTGCTACCAGTGTGGGCAGTGTCACTAGTGCGTTAACGAGCATCTTTCCCTTTGTACTTCATGTGGTTATGACAAGGACGTTGTAGATTTTAAGTGTGGGGGGAAGGGGGGAGGTCGCCGCTCGTGTGAAGTTTTTGGGTCTAGTTTGGTCGAGTCAAGTTGTGTGAGAGTCTAATTTAGTGTTTTTATTTCAATAAAAAGTAGATAAAGTAGTAGTCTTCTTAAGCTTCTAGGAAGACTTAGGCCTAGATCGCTACTTTAGCATCTTTGTGAGAAGAAGCATGAATAAAATTTGAGGATCGTGCGAGTATTTTTAGTGTCTAGTTTTGCTTGCTTGTCTTTTACCTTGTCTTTGCAACAATTGGATCATGAGCCTTGTCTTGAATTTCAAATCTTTGTTGTGGAGTTTAGTAATCAATTTATTTATGCAATACCCATACTTCATGATTATTTAGCACTTTGGTTTCGATTATGCTCTATGAGTATGGCTTGATTTGGATGTGATTTGAAAATTTTTATTACTTATCGAAAACCTCTACAAAAACAAGCTTAATCACGTTTTCTACCAGGTTGAGAGTTTTGCCTATCCTATCTAGTGCCTATAGAAAATTTAATTTCACCACCATAAGCGGAGTTGATGCTTTGAATTGAGTTAGGATTGCTCTCTCTTTGTTTGCTTTAATTCTGAGCATTGATCATATCCTTTTACCATCTCTGATTGCTAGCCTCGTCAATATTCAGTAATGAGAGTTCTTCATTGGGACAATCATGTGCTCTACTGAATTCCTAAACCCGAACTATAAATTTCTCAGTTTTATTACCTATTACTTGGACACAACCCAATATACGAAGATCTGTTCCATTTCTAGTCGAGCTTTATCAAATATTTGGAAAGATATAAGATAAGGAAGCTTCACCAAAAAGATGAGCGGGAGGAAAGGAGAGGCCAGGCCGATTGGCCTGGTCCCCTCCAAACCGATCGGCTTGGGGTCTCCTTGACTCGGTTTTTGTGTAGCAAATTTTTGGAACACCTCTATAAGGATCTAAAGCTAATTTTTATGAGGAGGTATTCAGAGGAGGTTCGGAGAAGAGATGAAAAATAAAGAAAGAAAGAAGGAAGGAAACAAAGAGAAAAAGTATTGAGAAAAATAAAAAGAGATAATGGGGAAAGAAAGAAATAAAATAGGATTTTTTAGTGTCATGAAGATTAAGAAAAATGCAAGAAAGATGACCTTGTTTACGGAACATATTTTCATTCCAATCATGTGCAATCCAACGATGAGAACATCGCTTGTGCCTTAGAGTTATTATTTTGTTTGCCTTTGCACATGTACACCATTTTATATCTTCTCATCCTTGAAAACCTCACATTATATGGATATTCTTTTGATCATTAGCTCAGAAGGTAAGCGATCGTTGGAGAATTTTCTTAATTCAATAATATAGGTGTTAACTCTAGCTAGCCATACCCAAGCTCCACCATATAACTGAGTGACTTTTGACAGATGAGAGGTTGAAAGAAAATAGGATAGGCACCTTTTATTTAGTGACAAGTAAGCACCTGGGAAAAATTCTT
This sequence comes from Setaria italica, assembly GCF_000263155.2. NCBI lineage: Eukaryota > Viridiplantae > Streptophyta > Magnoliopsida > Poales > Poaceae > Setaria > Setaria italica. The sequence goes on along the minus strand of NC_028458.1, from coordinate 19,892,827 downwards.
GTTTCAATTTTTGTTGCAGGGAGAATGTTTTTATGATAAAAGAAAAACCCTCCAAAGAGAGCCAGAAAGTAAGTGTAGTTGCTTTTTAAAGTTACTTGGTTCTGAATAAAACCTGTGGGGTAGTTTTGCTTAGATGAACCTTTGAATACTCATACTTTGATTATCTTTGTTGCTCCGATGATCTATTGTTTGAAGGGCTAGGTACTTGACTCGGTTGCTCAGGTTTGGTTCAAGATCTTTGTTCAACCCTGCTGGAGAAGTTTATAGTCGCCTGACTAGCTCGAGGATGAGCAAGATCTAAGCGTGGGGGTATTGTTGACGCTCGTTATTGACACACTTTTAGTGCTATTTAACTAGTATTTTCATGCTTAATCTTACACTAACTCGCCACTTGGCACCTGAAATAAGCCCATAATTGCATATGTGTTGTATTTTGGAGTGTATTGCATTATGACAGGAAATACAACATAATCAAGGGGGTTTGCATAAAGAGCTTAATGAATATTTGGACATTGGTCATCGAGGGGAGCTAGGACGAGGAAGGAGAGGACCAGAAGGGCCACAAAGGGCCTAGGTCGATCGGCTTGGACCATTCTTGAGCCCGGTCAGCTTCAAGTTTCTTCTGCGTGATGTCCACGACATCTCTAGGGTTTTTCCATCGACCATTGACCTAGAGCCACCGCCTATTGGAAACTATAATACCCCCTTATAAATTACTTGAAAAAAGGATGTGGGAGAGAGGAGAAAACAGCACGCAAACACCATCCACCACCACCACAAGGAGGAAAAATGGAGAGAAGATTGGATCTACAAGAAGCCACGCGAAGCGGAGCACCAGAGGAGGGGAAAACCTCCCAAGCTGATCGGCTTGGAGGTGCCTAAGATGATCGTCCTAGGGCTTTCCTACCCCCGTTCGTCGTCGTCTTCGATCCAGTTGATCTACAGGACGATCTTTACCCAGAAATGTGTCGACATGTGTAAGATCATGGGGTAAAGTCTTTGTTTGTCCTCGGGGTTGTATGGAGATCTTGATTTGTAATCGTTGAACCTCTTGTTTAAGATCTATTTGTTATCTATCATATCATGATGATGCTCTTTCATGTAATAGCTGGCCAGCGCTACTTTGGGTTGCTTATTTGTTTACATAGAACGATCATCATGCCGTGTTCTTATTGTCCAATAGTTGTGTACCCTTGTGTAGTGACAATGTGTGAGAGGGAAAGTGTTGGGCATGGTTCACATCCACTCACGATAACACTTAGATCTAGTACCTTCATGCTTGGAAATTGCATCTGCAAGTGATCCTAGATCCATATGACAAGCATTTTATCTATCTTGTTTACATCCATACTCTCTATCTGCTTTGATCTAGATTGCTTAGTTCTTTTGTTAGTTCAATCCTATCTTATACAAAGAACCTTCGGTTACATAGATTAGTGCTTAGTTAAGCGTGCAAATCCACTTGTTCTATGGATTTATAAACCTTGGGGATTACTCTAAGGGAAGAGCTACAACTGATCTGTGCGCTTGTGGTTCATAAATTGGCATGCTAATTGCCATCAACAGGACCCCATGCAAACTACGCACACTCCTACACACGTGCCCCATGGGTTAGAACTGCGTGCTAGCCATGGAGGTCGGTGCCACATACGAGGCCCCCGCGGATGATGGTAGAAGGATAATGGAGCTGGTCAAGGTGTTGTTTGCTAAGATGTGCATGTGTGTGAACGGGCATTTGGCATTTTCCCCACACCAGCGCCAGTTTCACCATGTTCTTGGCGCCTCTCTACATGACTAGGCCATTGTTGGCTCTACTGCGTTAAGGTACGGCTCCCTGTCAGCCTCAGCCACATCTTTCTCCACGGGTGTGAGGACGAGCTCCGGTAGTGTGCCGCCTTCTGCAGACTCTAGTCCTTGGAGAATGGGAGGAATGCATCACCTTTGCACTACCTCATAGAGGCGTTGAGCGTTTCAATCAATAGCGGGTACTCCAAGCTCTCCTTGGGAATTTGTTGCGCCTTCACAAGCACCACCATTGTGACGCTTGCCAGGTGCACAGCTCCACCGTTCACGTGGCTACTGAGATGGCAGCGTGGAAGGGCAATGGCATGTGCGAGGAAGAAAGAGTTAACGATAGACCGTGACGAACACCTTAATTTAGGACTATAGGTTGATTAAGAAAAAAAGATCAGGGACTTTTTGTGCAAAACATGCTTGATAGTTAGAAGAAACACGTGGCACTTTAATATTAGGTAAAGATAAAATCAGGTATTAGACAGCAAAGGCAGCCCACACACTTGTAGTACTTACATATGCAAGTGAATACTGTGATATGCTTTATTAAATATGTTATTATGAAGGGGGCGGATCCAAGACTGAAATAAGATGGGTTGATTTTCCCCTTCTTACTCCTCCCTTCTGTCTTTCTCTTCTTCTTCCTTCTTATCTTCCTCCTCCTCTTCATTCATGGCTAAACTTTTTAGGGGGGTTTCGGGGCGGCTCTATGGGTTACGCAGGGGTAAGAGGGTTAATTCAACCCTCCAACCCCCATGTTGGATACACCCATGTTATTATCTATCTTGTTGACCAACATTTCCGTACTTGCATCACTTGCTTTCTTTACTTGTCATTGTATGCACTATAGAATCACAACCCAAACCATAGCTTTTAATTACTAACCTAGTTATGTTGACCAGCGTTTCCGTACCCACATCACTTGCTTCCTTTACTTATAAGCACTATAGAATCATAACCAAAACCAAAGCCTTTAGTTAAATGAACGTAGTTAAAGTTAGGTAGTCGTGAGCCCGTGACCCACTTAAATTTATCCACACATTTGACATAATATAAGGATACTCTTAAGACATATTACAATTTGTCACCATAAGATTATAGTTTGTAATTTGAGAATGGCGGTGGTGGAGGAAGAGGTGGGAGGAGGGTCGTGGGGGAGGAGAGGGAGAGGAGGAGAGGGCATGATTGCTAATAAGCAATTGTTGGTGATGTGCCCAAGAGGCAATCATAACAATTCGGACTAAAGGCGCACAGGATAATTGATCCATGAGGGATTAGAGTAACTAATAGGCCTTCAGCCTGGAAGCCCATTAGTGTGCCCTACAAATATGAGAGGTGGGGCTAGGGGCGCACCATTCTACCACATCGCAACCCTAGCCGCCACTTCCTCTCGGCCTGACCCCAAGACCCCTGTCACGCACGCGATGCTAGCACACCAGTGCACAGCGTTCCTTCCACGTAAGTGTGGACTCTGTGGAGGCGCTGCTGCTGTGCTTATCGGCTACGGCGGCGCGAGGTGGGTGCTGGTACGAGGACGAAGAGGAGACGATCGTGATCAACTACTTCCTCTACACCAACACGCGTCTACGTTGGACCGATTGCTCCAACTCTTCTTCCGTTGTGCTGTGCGTCTAGTGGTAACTATCCATGACTCCTTTACTAGCAAGTTTCCAGGGTGATGTGGTAGATGTATGCTAGAGTAGCCTACCCGTTTTCCTACAGTGGCATCAGAGCCGTCTTGCGTAGTTTTTGGTCTGGATCTTGCACATATAGGTCATATGTGATGGTAGTAGATGTGATCTATTACGTTTAGGTTCATGTGATGGATCTTATGTTGAACGGCATGATTAGATCATTTGGTCATGAGGGGATGGAATGGGTTTGAGTATATTGCACTATGTGATCAAAATGATTAGTTCGTGCTCCTTCTCTGTTGTGTGCATGACTTGTCCCCACCGGCTGGAATCACCATCGGGGCTAGTCATGTGCATAGTCAGTAGATTGAGCCAATAGATCGAGGTCATGTGTTGCGGTCTTCTCATGTATACCTATCACATTGATCAATAGGATTGAGCTAGTGAAAATTGAGGCATTGTGAATGGCTCGGATTTGGGTCGATTTGATCAATCTGATGAGATTTTCATAGCGATTTCATAGATACGATCTATGTTATTCTGTGAGGTTTTCAGGGTGCTACCCTAAGACCCACGGGACCGCCTTTGCTATCTGCTATAGTGATACCCTCATAGTGTTTCGGTAGAAGATGTTTTACGCTTAACTCATTTTTTGCAAGGTATGATGTGAATGGTATGGCCTCACTGTCACGTGATGATCTGTGTAATATTTGGCAGCCTGCGTTGCTGCAAGTTAACACAACCAGGTTGAGGTTGTCCCATTATTATATAATGACCTACGTGTCGATTTGTGATGCTTGATCCCTCATGTAATTTATTCATCAGCTATTAGATGCAGTAGCTTTGCATATGTTCCTGGAGGCCTTCCAAGCATCATGGCTATGGTGATCACCACAAGACAGGAGGAATAGCAATGGAGATCACGGTGGAACCATGGAGATGGAGACCACTATGATTCCAAAGGTGATACTATTCACAATATAATATGATTATATGCCTGTGATGTTTACTTTTCTGTCTTACTATTTTGTTCATGCTTTACATGTGGTGGATATTTTTATCATGATAGAATAGCTTCCCTTAGAAAAGTTGAGTTTTTGATGCCTTTTACTAATAGCTGCACCTATAAAATTTTGATCATTGTGTGGTAAGTTTGCTAAAGCAAAGTACCATCATCTATCATTATGAATAGGGTGGATGTCGGACATCCACAAGCATAGTGTTGGTTTACTCAGCAAAGCTATCAAAATGGTTTTAGGCTTTATGGCATGGAGTTGGGAGCCGGGGCATTGGATGCCACCCAACAAACAAGAGTCATACACAGATATGGTTAACAAATTGTTGTTCACCTATGTCACTAAGTTTCTAGCAGTGAAGCCAAAGCTCACTAGGTTCTTAGTGAATATGGATCTTGAACCACTATATGTCGGTAGAGAGAAGACAATGTTGATATAGTGGTTGTGTCTTTTATTAATCTGGTTAATAGAAGATTGGTACATAAGTTAGTGCTAAAACTTTGCATTTTTATCCTATGTTGTAGATCATGTCTGCTAGTAACAATTCCGGTTTAAGCTCCAGGACCGGCACCCCCGAGCCGCGTAGCACCTCGCTGAAGGTGGGCAAGTGCGAGCGGCCGGCCGATGAGGTGGGGAGGCAGGCGCGGAGTGGGCGGAGGAGGTGGAGGCGGAGGAACCGAACGCGTCAAAAGCCCAGAGGTCGCCGGCCGATGGAATGGACAGGCCCGGCTCGGACGAACCCGGCTCCGGCAACACTCGCAACCCACCAGCGTCGGGGGTGGCAGCGCCGGCATCGGGAGAGGTGGCGGCCCCCCTGGCCACCAGGACGGACGGTCCCCACGCAGCTGCACCCAGCCCCAGCACCCGCCACAGCCCACCGGCACCAAGGGCAGAGGCTGAGGAGCCGGGCGTAGAGAAACCCCCGGCTGCTGGGACGAGCGGCCCCTGGGCGACGGAGCTTCGACCCTATGCCCGGCCCAACTCGCGCAGCGATAGAGGATGTGGCGACGCAGGGAGCAGAGGCGGTCGAACCCAGATCTAGGGTTTGGCCGGCCATGGAGAGGGGGGTGGGAGAGGGAGGAGAGGGAAGGAGATAGGGTAGGGGAGGCTGCCGGTTTCGTAATGGTCACCGGCGCGGGTGGGGGAGAACGGGAGGTGGCGGGGAAGGGAAGCGGCGGTGGGTGGCGGCGCAAGGTCATCTAGGAGGGGCGTGGGTCGGGAAGGGAGGAGAGGGAGGGGGGAGGAGGCTGGCTGGTGGCCGCCGACGTCGGAGTGGCGGCAGGCGGGCGGCTGTGGACGCCGAGGCTGGAGTGATCGCCGGTAGTGGGAGTGGGGGGAGCAGGGAGCAGGGTGCAGGGTGGGAGTGGGGGAGCGAGATACTATCGGAGCGACGGAGCGAGTAATTATGTGTTTGTACATAAATGTTTAAAATGATTTTGAGTATTAAAGTAGAAAAACGGGCTTTTATAGTTTGTTTGAATTTTTTTAAAAAATCCTCATTCTGTTTTAAATTTTTAGGATGTTACAGTTGTGATTGTGACGTACGCAGACCAACAGGGCCACCTTGTCTCCTCGATTTGGGTAGCAAATAGACGAAAGACTATTCACGTTCGCATCTCGTGCCTCTTGCTCAGTGCCTGCATGATGCGGCGCTGCACGGTTGGGACTTCTGAGCCTGGAAGCCTCCTCGCTGCACATATTGCTCTCGGCCTTGGGCCCCCTCTGGCATGGGCCCCCGGCCATCGCCTCTAGTGCATATCCCCTCTGCCTTGGGCCCCCTCTGGCATGGGAAGGAAACAAGCATATTGATGCTGGTGATATGCACGAATATCCAACACTCATTACGTGGGCCCTGGGCCCAAGAAGCGTGCAGCTTGGGCTGCTCCTTCTGCGACCCTGCAGCGCAATCACGGACGCTACGTGGACTAGCCCGTGCTACAAAAATAACTTCACCAGCTTCTCGGTGGAGGAGAAAGAGGGAGAAAAGCTGGTGTTTGTGCTACTGTTTCCTTGGATTGAGAAGTGGGGAGGGAGAGCAGAAGCTTGGCGTGCAGTTGCTTGCTGTGCTGCTTTGTTTTTTGGGAAACAATCGTGTTTTTCCTTGGGTAATGGTTGAGCGAGCGGTCATGGTGAACTGTCATGGTTTTAGAAGCAAAGGTTGGTAATCCAACTCTATCAAAGCATCATGCGGATTTTAGAATAACTGCTGTCAACTTAATTTGCTTATATTATCGTTGTGAAACTGCTGAATTCTTGATAACTAAAGAAGGAACTGAATTCATGCTACTGGCAATAATCCATCCTATTGTGTGTCATAAATGAAACTATGATTGTAGTTTAATCTGAGTATCACAGTCAAATATGCTATAATTCTTGAGCTGATCGAGTGATAGTTCAGTCTGAAACGTTCGATTACAGTAGCTGAAACTAACAATGGGAATGGCATCGTAATAACAGTCTTTTGGCAATAAAAAACTTGAATTACTTTTCATGCTCTTTGTCACTCATGTAAAATGTACAATGAAATGGCTAATGGAGCTGCTGTGTGTTGTACTTGTCTACAGATCGATTACATGCTGCAGTCCTCGCTTCACTGCAAAGTCCCAGATGGTTCCATTGACATCACATCGATTCTCATTTTCCTAAATGGCGCGACAGATGGACCACTATTGGAGATTTGGAGATGATACAGGGCAGCTCAACTTCGATTGTGGTGGTTCTTGACCTACCCCCACGGAAAGATCTCGTGTTGCACCCAGACTTATTGCAGAAGTACTATGAAAACACTTGGATGGACGAGCAGCGTGCAAAGATTGAAGAACTAACGCAAGCTCGTCCGTACCGATTACCATCATTCTTGGTGAGCAGAGCCAGTTCACCAACAGCAGTAATGGTCAGCATTGACTCTGGACAAGGAGGAGAGGGCACCTTGGAATAGATTGCGAAGGGATGATTAGCGAGGGTTGCTATGGAGGTTCTTCAAATTTGGCTTGATTGCTGCCGATGATACAGCTAGGAACTCCTTCGCAAGAGGGATCAAATTGTAAGATCAAAGTCAGTCGACGATGTTTGATCTTGATGTATCTAGTCGTCACATCTGAAATCAGGAAGGCCTTTCGGGTACAAGAGCCATAGCATGTAGAAATATTAATCGAGGATGTTTGAACAAATGGAGCTAGATACTAACCATGGCAATTGTGAGCTCCATGTAATACCATCATCATCCGTATTGGTGCACAGTATGTGATAAGATATTAGGATGTGCACATCTAGTATCTTCAAGTTTTCATGCTCAACCTGTCCCATGTTACAACTGAAATTCCTTGTGAAAGCCGAGCGTAGGAGAAAGCAACTCCTGAAAGCTGGTGGTAGTTTCATGGCTAGGTGCAAAGCTTTGCCGGGACCGTTACTTTCCTTGCGCTTTCTCTCCTTGCTTTGCTTCCCTTCTTTCTCTGAGATGACTGGGTTGGTCAGATGTCAAACACAGCCCTTTCAGACTTCTCTTCAGGAGTTGGTGCTCTTTTCTTTTTGCAAAATTTGGTGTTATGTTATGTACCTGCAAAGATGATTTAGAAAAAGGTAGTATTCTTTTCTTTTTCGTGCAGTATTGTTCTCTTTGATACAACAGTCAAGCAGCCGGTTCCAAAGGCCATGATGCACTGGGCTTGATTGGTCAGGGCAGCTATCACAATCTGACAGGATTCAGTAACGTTTGGACTTTGCATTAAAATTTATTTCCCCGACAAATTCATCTTACACAAGTCATGAGAAAATTGCAGCCAGATTGAGCAGATATCCAATTTGGGTTGCCAGTATTGAATTGTGTATTCATTTGACGAACATGAACACTGACATTGTTTGACTGCTCAATTTTTGTATCCGACCCATTTTCTCAACAATAATATCTTTATCAACTGCACAACTTTGCGTTGCTTGTATTTTTCAGAAAACCATGTTGCGAGTCATGAATTCAAGCATCAATCAAAAGAATGGATAACTTGCTGTTCTAGTACAAATAGATAATTCAGACCATTACGCATTGCCAAATCAATAAAATAGATTTTCAGGTGCACATGCAAATTTATCATGTGCAGGCGGAATAAAAAAATCAAGCCCTAGATATCAGAGTTAAGAAACCAAACTAATGGAGGAAACATGACTGCAGACTGGCGATCAAACGCAAAGGTTTCAGGTAAAAGAGAAATTAAGTTAAACGAAATTGCGTGCCTCAGATGAACGCTTTGGAAGTGCATATCACCATGCCTGTGCACATTCATCCAGAATTCACCATTAGCGTAAATCATCACGGGCATCCCCAACCATTACAGTTCAGAAAGTGTGGAAAGGAAAGGAAAGGAGATGCATTGATGATAAGACATCCAATGATTATATGATGAAGCTCTAGAACATGTCCTTGCACTGTCACTTATTGTAGGAACACAATTGGTCTATCACAATTGTACTACTTTGCCTGGATATCAGAAGTACTATCAGCCAAAATAATGCCGTCAGTAGCATGGTACAATCCTAACTTAATGCAGATCAGCGGTGCCTAAAGCTCTCTCGCGGAATGTATGTAATTAATTCAATTTATGAAAAGAGTCGGGCTGTTCGCTTCAGCTTATAAGCCGGCTGAAAAGCTGAAACGGCTGATTTGTTGTGAGAGGAAAATACTGTTTAATGACTGATAAGCTGGCTGAATAAGCTGAAGCGAACAGACAAAAAGAAAATCACAGACACACAAATGTGAAGCGGGAAAAACACAACACAGTGAATTATCAGAACGTGGTGCTAGGAAATCAGCTGCCGATGCAACAACGGAAAAATCCGAAGACAAGCAACTGATTGTCGAATCCCCAAATTTAAGGATCAGAACTCGAACAAATTAACATGCGAACAGGCTCGAAAAAACCAAAGACCAAGCAAATGATTTTCGAATCGACACTGCAACTCCACAAAAATGCAGACAGACAAGGATTCTGATGCAATTTTTTAATAAAAAGACAAGATTTCTATACAAAGCAAAACTTGGAAATACGACAAAAGGAATTATCAGGCAGATTCAGGCGTAGGCTCGTGCCTCAGATGAACGCCTCAAGTGCATATCACCATGGCTGTACACCAGCATATTCATAAACTCATACAGAATTCAGCATCATCATTGGCATACCGGCCCCATGAGGGAGATCAAACTAAAAGGAGCGAAGAATTAAAAAAGAACGAGCTCACATACAGAGCTCTCTAGGACAGAAAAGAACGAGCTCACATCAAACTAAAAAACCAAGATTTTGACGCATTATTGGCCACGAAGTAAAAGAAATAAAGATTCGCGCGTGCCTCAGTTGAACGCCTCAAGAACATCACTACTCACACAAAGAATTCACCTTGATTGTAAATCATCATTGGCACGGACCAAGAAAGGAGCTTTTAGGAATAAAACAACCTATATACACTCGCTGAAAAAAAGAGATCTTTTATTTTCTTTTGAGGAATCGACAGAGAGGATGTATGTGACAAAGATCAAACAAAGAATAAAAGAGGTGAAAACAGAAGAAAACAAGGAGACGAATTTAAAGATCGATCTGGAGGTGGAGGCACGGAACAAGCCTTTCAGATCGAACTCATCACAAAATTCACCTGGCAGGGCCCACATCAGATAATCACGAAATATGGAATCTAGTCGCCACACACATGCAACAGCAACTGAATCGATCTATTAGGAAAGAAGTTAAGAAATCAAGTCAAGAACCGTGGTAAAAGGTAATCTAATCGCTACTAGGAGATAAACCGGGTAAGGTTCCAACTTCCAACGAGTGGGATTTGGAGGCGCCGCTCGGCTGGGCCTTAAATAGCCCGGACGCCGTGGGACGAACGTCTGAGATCACGCCTAGCCTCGCCGTGTCGATCATCCAGCACGTCCATCTGTCCACCGGCCGTGATCCTTTTCCGGGTCCGCGTGCGATGGACGCGCACCACGCGAACCGTCCAGTCACGGGCGCGCTGCCCGAACAGAGGGCTGGGATCATCTGCTGGACGGGGACTCCCACCACACCGCTGCGATCGGCGCAGACGCCAAAGCTCCGGCCCATGGCCCACCTCTCCGTACGGTCAGGGACAAAGACACTTCTTTCTCATTTTCTCTGTGGTACAATGATCAATGCGCTTGAACCGGCACGGCAGAGATGCTCGTGGTTGGATCATCGGGCTAAAAATTTAACTCTTGACACGTTGCATGTTTGATGCTAACTAGAAGGATTAAATATGAGCTAATTATAAAACTAATTGCAGAAACCGTGTGCTAATGCACGAGACGAATCTATTAAGCCTAATTAATTCATCATTAGCAAACGGTTGCTGTAGCACCATATTGTCAAATCATGGACTAATTAGGCTTAATAGATTCGTCTCGCAAATTAGCCTCCATCTGTGCAATTAATTTTGTAATTAGTTTATATTTAATACTCTTCATTAGTATCTAAATATCCAATGCGACGGGGGTTAAAATTTAGCCCCTAGTATTTAAACAGCCCCTAAAACATTAGGGCATCTCTAGTTAGTCTTGTTGTAGTCTGGCTCCTATCCTAGCTGTAGATTAACCAATGTATAACCATCTGCCAAGATCTAACCATAATATACAAATATGATATTGGCCCACGTCTTAGTATTTTATTTCCTCCTTTCTCAAGCAAATAACGTTGAGACTTGACAGCAAGCTAAATACTAGTAAATAATTTAAATAAATTAATTGGCTTGTATTAAATGTTATTTATTTAAAAATATAGGATATTTATTTAAACTAATTAGATTGTCTCCTAAATGTCATTTAATTAAGGACAAGGGCGTTCATCTATTTCCTTTATCACCTAATTCTGAATTCTCCCTAACACCATCTATAGTCAATAGCTGACCTCCAACAATTGTAAGATACCTATAATATAATCTTCCTTCGCTGATGTCTCATATTACTTGCCCTATCTGCACCGGACATAGTTGGGTGTATGCTTCTTCCCATCACATGCCACTCTTTTTTATGGCATATGAATTGCAATTTCTTTTCTCCGTCGGTGTTCGTTCCCTCCCTCCTACACCTTCCATCGCTAGCTTCAAGTGCGGTGCCAATTATATTACCCCTACTAGCAAAGCTTTCAATGAAAAGTATCATTACTGTATTTGGTGCTAAAATTAATATTACTCATTCTACATAAATGAACTATAATAACTTTATCATACTCAGCATTAATTTACATTAAATATGCTAATATAACATCATTTAATACTTTATTAGTTATTATAAAGTCTTGTTTGGATCTCATACAAATTAGGAACCATATAAAAATCAATATGAGATCCAAACAACCCAAATTCTTGTGTAGACTATAGTATCTAACCATCCAAATCTTAAAATAACTTATAATCCTACTATCTCCCTAAACTATACAATTTTGAAATTATAGACATAACCAACCATCAGCCACCTTATAATCTAGGAGCCCAACTATTTATAATCTATAATATAGATTTTTTATCTATAGCCACTATCTAGATTCTTATAATCCTATGACATCCAAATGGGGCCTAGTTATAACATTTACTCTCTCCGTCCCGCAAAGAGTGTCCTTTTAGAAAATTTCAGACATAATAGTAGTAGTGAGAAATGTCTATGTTGCCCCTAATAACTAATACTAATTGTATTTGGAAATTGTGTTGCATGTTTAGTTTTTTGGATTCTAAATAAATGTGCGTGCATTGGAACTAGAGAAATAACATCAATTGATCATTTGATTGGCTCTACGTGCTTCTCCATGCGCTTTTTTCATTGGTGTGAGTGTTGCTTAATTAGATGAGATTTACTAGGAGGTAAAAGAATATATTTTGTTCAAAACAAATTTTGTTTTGAACACCTTCATTGGCTCTATCTTCATGATTTCCATTGGGACTCGCCATCTTGTTGGGTGATAAAGAGAATAAATAAAATTGAAGAATAAAGTAGAGTACTTTGTGATATCTTCATCTTTTCTTGGGTCATCATCAGAGTGAGGTAGATGGAAGGATAGAAAGCAGCAAGGTGGCAAAGAAACTAGAGTGGGGCCTTCTTTTCTTCAACTTGCTTCTACTTTGACGATGGTGGTGGCGATAGCATCTGCTTGTCGACATTGGTGTTGCCTTCACTTTCTTTCTTGATGTCCATTAGAATTGGGAGATAGAAAGAAAGATAACAAGGATGTGGGACGTACAAAAGAAGAACCCAGCTAGCCAACTGAGGTCATTGTAGATAGAAATCCCACAATACACCAATAATCATTACAAAGAAACAAATTAGACAAATTCATAAATATAAGAATCATCATGCAAACACAGAATTTCACCAGTCCACACAGTCAAGGAACGATGCTAATCGTTGTCAGTAGGGCTGCAAGGGGTACTCCTAAGCTTGGGGTTGCTTCTTCGGTCGCTAAGACTTGACTTCTGGTGGCACGGATCTTCTAAATATTTTTAAATAAAAGAGACACTTTGGAATCAAAAATCAAGGGAAAGATTCCAAGGTATTTGAAAAACAAGGAGAGGTACAATGGGGAAGATGGATATTCTGAAGATAAAATAAAAGTAGGAGATATGTATAAAAGGATAAGTAGGAAATAACAAAAATATCAAGGAGTAAGGTGTAAGCATTTTCACCAACAAATCAAAAAGGAGGTGAGATGCTTGGTAAACGAAAAATCATTCACCAAAGAATTTGTATGATCAAGATCAAATAGTGATCAAGGATAGAGAAAAATAAATAGACAAAGATTGAGGGTTTAGCAATAGCAAAACAAGGTGGGGCTAAAGGACCAAGAGCCAAGGTCGATCAGAAATAAGCAATCAAGGTGTAGATAAAATGTACAGGGAGTGAGAATAGTCATCAGAGAGATCAAGGATAAGGTAGGAATTATTTTTATAGTAAAACATACCTTAGAAAGCGATCATTGCTATCTAAGCTTACGTCCTACAGACGATACAGCTCTGATACCACTTCTGTCACACCCGATTTTAAAACAAAATCAAGTGCTACCTATACGTATGTCAGGATCTAGTTTCATACATACAGTGACATCATTAGTGAATAACAGCAATAGTATCACGTAAAGAAAAACAAAGACTTACAAGACTATCAGAGATACAAAGCTTAAGCCCTGGAAACGGAGGCTCCAAACTTCACAGGCAAACAACTGGGGGCTGTGTATGTCTAGAACTCAGCATCATCTTCACAACAACTTCACACATCTTCATCTTCTGAGCAGCAGTAAGCAAGGGTGAGTACACTTATGGTTGGTACTCAACAAGACCACAAGAAATAACTAGAATAACGATTTAAGTCCATCTTTAAGTTTAATTAATCATGTGAGGGTTTAGGCTGCTCTTAACCGTGAGCACGGCTGATCGATTGGTTTTACACTCTGCAGAGGTTGCACATCTTTACCCACAAGTCGCGTAAAAGTTCAAAAGAACTTTAGACCCAACCATGCGGTGCTAGCTAGGCACCATACCACACTTCCGAGGTGTGATTGCATAGGGACGCTATGAGGCCTTTACAAATATTCTCTAGTAAGTGGTAAGCCGCTAAGGTTTCCGGAGCGGTAGTGTGCATAAACCTCTCTTAAGACTGCGAAGCTACCATAGAGCAGATCAGTCTGAGGGTCGGGTTATACCCCATCAACCGCCGCCCCTCTTGCCCTTTCGGTAAGGTTATCCTAGACTAGAGTCTCTAATTAATTAGCCAAGACCAGAGCCATGATAGTTCTTGAGGTTGTACTGTTTTCCCGGGTGGTTCTCCATGTTCCAATTAACATTATCATGATATTATGAACAAAACATATGTAGAAGGATGGTTAGGGATACTTGCCTTTCTCCAACAAAAAAGTTACTCTAACTGTTCTTCAAATCTTGCTTTCTTGAAGCTCTTAATCTTCAAAGCTTTCGAACAGCGATCCTTCTACTCGAAGCAAAAATTGGCACAAACAAACAAGTACAACTAAGAATAATACACCAAAACAAAAGAAAAGCTTTAAAAGAGCGTACTAAAGGATAGGGCTCGAATCTAAGGTCACGCGAACGCAAGAAACGCTTAGAACGGAACTATCGAGAGGTTTAATTTATAAAAGAAATAAAAAGACTATATGCTTGATCCATTTTAATTAAATAAAACATGCACATAGGTTATTTTAGAGAAATACCCTATTTGGAATTAAGCAAGTTATATTTCGGTAAACTTAATAATATTTTATTTGTAAATATTCAAGTACGAGTTATGCCAATTTAACAATTAACTTTAGAAACTCAGAGCATGTATAAGACATCTAATCGAACTTTGTATTTCGGGTTCAACTAAACATGTTAATGTGGAAAAGGCATTTATAATATTATTAAGCATCTTAACTTTATTTATGAAAACCGATGTATCACACTAGATATCTTTTATTTAGAAAAGCTAGATATAAATAGAAATTAATCAATTAAATCTTAGTTTATGAAAACCGGTATAGAACCTAACCAAATTTTATTTAGAAAAATAATTGAATAAGAATTAGTCAAATTAATGTTGATTATGAAAAATCGATGTAAACCCTACTTAAATTCTTATTGAGAAAAGACATTGAAATAGGCTTTAATCAAATTAATATTAAATTTATTTTTAACGACATGCAATGATGCACAACATCACTACTAACGTCTATTTTATGTTGTTATGAATCTAACGAAACTTGAATGGATAGAAACGGAGCTAAAACGTGTAATCTATGGATCAAACAAGGTTCTGAGGACCTATTCGCGATTAATCGTAGACTACAGGGGCTAGCAAGGAATATACCTTAGACTCAGAGAACAAAGCTGACAAAAAGGTGAAACCTCAGGGTTAGATCTACAAAAGGATCATGGCATGGATCAGATTGAAAGAAACCGAAGAGATTGAGGGTTTTTCTGTAGTTGCAAGACACAAGAAAAAGGACAAAGATTGACAAGATTTCCCAGGGGCTAAAACGTAAGAAGGCGACCTTCTTCCTCACGCCAGGGGACTCTGGCGGCGAGATTCACTAGTGCTCCGACGCGGCGGGGCTCCGAGCAGCTGGCACAGGTGGCGAAGGAGAGCGAGGGGAGATCGAGGGAGGGCTCACCGGCGGCGCTGGCGGACGGAAGTGGCGGTGGTGGACGGAAGCGGCGGTGCTGGTGCGGGTAGCAGCGGTGGATGGAAGTGGCGGCGCTCGTGCGGGCGGCGGAGGCGGACTGAAGCGGTGGCGCTGGTGGGGATTGGCGGCTCCGGTGGGAGTTTGACGGTGAAAAAGAGTGGAGGGGCGCTGGGTGGAGGCGGGGGTGTACTTTATAGGGCGAGGGAGGGAGCGGAGATTGCACAGGGGGAGGGGAAAAGGCGGGCGGTGCCATTAATGGCAGCCGTTGGTGGAGGCGGCCGTTTCGGTGGGGAGAGGAAGCACAGGAGGCGGGCGGCGCTCGGAGGTGAGTGAGCGCGGCAGAACAGGTGGCGCGGTGGAGCAGGAAAATGAGCGGGTGGTGGCAGGAGGTAGGAGAAGGGCCTGACGAGTGGGGCCCGCCTAGCGGTGAGGGGAAGAGAGAGGGAGAGGTTGTGGGCTGGGCTGGCGAAAAAAAGGGAGGCTGGCGGCCTGCTGGGCCATCAGCTAGGCCGATTGGAGCAGGTCGGGCCCACAGGCTTGGCTCGTTAGAGAAGAAAAGATTACTTTCGGAAATAATTTCGCGTGTAAAAATAAATCTAGAAAATTCTAGATAAATCATTTAACTCACGAAAAATACTCTGAAAATTCAAAAAATTCTAGAAAAATTCCTAGAGATTGATTGGGACATGAGGAGTCCAAATAAAATACTTAGAGCTCATGAAAAGGATTCTAGAGCCTACCAAAAATTGGATTTAGCTCTAGGAAAAGGATAATAAATTCTAGAAAAAGTTGAAAAATTCTTAGAAGGGTCTGGACATCGTCTAAATGCATTTTTGAAACTTTTGTACTCATGAAACACCAAGATGCATCGGCATGAATGCGCAGACATAGAACAACATTATTTAATTTTGAAAAACAAACAATTATATTTCTTATACTAAATTTCCTGTGAAGAAAAATAAATGTTGGGAAAAATTTCAAAATTATGAGAAAATCATTGTTTAGTTATTCCTTTTAATCACATCATGAAATTCAAAAATTTCAGGGTGTGAAAGTTGTACTTGTAGTTGCCAGCTGATCTTGTGTGAATTGCTTGCGTTGCCGGCAATGCAGGACCTCCGTGCCACCGATGACAGTGGTGTACAGCTAACCAACCGCTTGACCCGGATGGAGGCAACCAGTGGTCGTACCGAAGAGCAGCCGCCGCCCACAGATGTTAGAGTTGTTGAGGATGGTCGCACTGGAGAAGTTGCGTCGAATCCACCATCGCAACAGGATGAGGTCGGCTCCAAGGCTGCGAATGATGTCATGGTCGACCCCGAGGTCAAAAATAAGGTTGCTGAGGAGGCCAGAGCCGACCCTCAGCAAGATGAGCTGCCTAGGGATGACCCGCCGCTGGAGATGACCACCGAGGAAATTGACCTTGGTGTGATTCATGAAGAATCTGATCCCAAGGCCTTCTCCAACAAGGATTTGACGGAGGACATGGAGCGGGCTAAGGAAGACCTGTATAATTTGCGGAAGCTCTCCTTGGACGCTGGCGAGCTGATCCATGCAAGTACACCAGTCGTTTGTCATTTGAATTCAAATTTCCTTACAGGACCCTGATCGTTGTGGTGCAAATAGAATTTGGCTACCCATGCGCAGAAGAGGGCAAAAGGTACTCGGAGGGCCAAGCATTATCGCATAAGGGCAGAGCGCTTGGAGGCTGAGCTCGAGAAGGCTAGGGAGGATGCCAATGACCGACTTCTGCAGCAGAACCTGGAGAAGGGTGTGCTGGCTGTGCTCGTGAAAGGTAGACTGTGCTATCCTGTCTTATTCAATTCTTTCTTTGCAACATTGATGCTGATGTGAGCCTATTTTGGGTATGCAGATGCTGCGATGAAGGGGGCTAGATTCCAGCGGTACCTCAAGGAGTGCGAGGACTCCAATGCACGCCTCCAGCAAGAGCATGACACGGTGGTCAATGTGAGTATGCAGCGTCGCAGAAGCTGGCCTGTAAGGCCAACGTGCGCAAGGAAACCGAGCGCTCCTTAGAAGCTAGTGTAAGTAATATGCAGAATGACCAACATGTAATTGCAGGGCTGGAGGTAGAGTTGGTGGAGCTACAGAAGGCTGCCGGCTATGTGATGGACATGGTCCATCCGGACGCCAACCCGACCTACCAACACCGCTGCTGGACCGCCTCAAGGCCGCATTAGGTTGCCTCAAGATGCTGCTAAAGGATACTGCCGTAGAAGCGTCAAGAATGCCTACATTTTGGTGGCATCGCACTTCCCCAAGCTGGAATTGGAGCGCGCTGCAATAGGAGTCACGACCGACTTCAACGTGGAGTGGCTTCTTTAGCTAGCTGAGCAATATCATGATGCGGTAGAGACCATTGTAAATGATTTAGACCTGTAGAAAAAAAACTTTAATATGTGTTAAAATATGTCATGAAATGTTTTAATGCAATATTCTTAGTCATATATGATGAAAATAAGCTACATCCCTCCTTTGGTGTATAGACATGACAACGTGTAGTCGAGGCCTGTAGCCGCTAAGCACCTAGCCTTGCCTGACCAGCGTCCTGCTGAGACTGAATCTCGAGCTTGTAGGAGGGGTGAACGCAAGGTTGTTTAGTTTTCACGAGCTAGGACACTGACCACGCGAGTTAGTCGTATAGCCTTGAGAGGGGGAGGAGAAAAATGCAGAATCCAGAGGTCGGCGCCAGGGGGAAGCCCCCGAGCTTGTGAGTGAGCGAGCTGTTAAACAGGTCGGACAACCCCCGAGCGTCAGGGATAGCTCAGCAAAGAGATCAATAATGCAGTAGGTATGCAAAAAGAACCACGGAGGTCTTATTTATTCAATATAAAGGGGAAACCGGGTACATAGCTTTATAGATCTAGGAGTAGAAGCGTCGTAGATGCTCGATTTTCCACGGATTGGGGACGCTGAAGTTGTCTGCTCATTGGAGTCGGTAGGTGCCTGGTCGGATGACTTCTTTGATGATGAAGGAGCCCTCCCAGGGGGCGGCCAACTTGTGTATGTCCTTGGTGGACTGGACCCGGCGAAGCACCAAGTCACCAACGTTGAAGGAGCGTTCCTTGACATTCTGATTGTGGTAGTGTCGTATCTGCTGCTCATGGCGTGCATGCTGAATGAGGGTTGTCGCACGATGCTCTTCAAGGCTGTCGATGTGGACCCGCCAACTTTTTTCTACCTTGCCTTCCTCATAGTACTGGATGCGTGGGGTTCCAAAGGCCACGTCTGATGGCAGGATAGCTTCTGAGCCGTATACCATGAAGAAAGGGGTGTAGCTGGTAGCCCGATTCTTCTATGTTCATAGGCCCCAGATGACATGGGGCGGCTCGCGTAGCCACTTGGTAGCGTATTTGGAGGCATCGTCAAAGATGCGCGACTTGAGGGATTGGAGGACCATCCTGTTTGCATGTTCGACCTGACCGTTGTAGCGTGGGTGCGCTACTGAGGAGTAGTACACGTCGATGAGGTTGTCTTGGCAGAAATCCTAGAACTCGGAGCCTGTGAATTGCGCGCCAAGGTCAGTAATGATCCTGTTAGGCACTCTAAAGTGGTGCATAATTTCCTCCACAAACTGAGTGGCTTTAGCTGACTCAATGCTAGTGACAGCCTTGACCTCGATCCACTTGGTGAATTTATCGACTGCCACAAAGATATGTGTGTAGCCGCCCGCAACGGTTTTGAAGGGTCCGACCATGATCAGCCTCCAGCATGCGAAAGGCTAGGATGGTGCGATGATGCGCATGGCCTGAGCCGGAAAGTGTTGCTGCTTGGAGAAGAATTGACACCCCTTGCACCTTTGGACGAGGTCCTTTGCATTGGCTACCACTGTTGGCCAATAGAAACCTGAATGGAAAGCTTTGCCGACCAAAGTCCTCGAGGCGGTGTGGTTGCCGCACGTTCCCAAGTGAATTTCATGTAGGAGTTCAATACCCTCGCTACGTAGAATGCACTTCATCAGGATCCCTATAGATGCAGCTTTCTTGTAGAGCTCCTTGCCGATGACGACGTAGTTTGCAGTGTGCGGAGCTAATTTTTCATGCCCTGTCTTATCTTCTGGCACCATCTGGTCGGTGATCTAGGCTATAAACAGGGCGCGCCAGTCTTCTTCTGCCTCAATCATCATGACGTCAGTGGGTTTTGGGTCGGACGGAGCCTAAGCGCCAGCGACGTTGACCTAGTCCGGGTCTAGGATTTTGATGGATGGTTTTCGAAGTCTTGTACGAATACGCCGACTGGAACTTGCACACGTTTGGAGCCAAGCTTAGACAAGATATCGGCGGCGATGTCGTGGTCCCTAGGGACATGATGGAACTCAAGACCATCAAAGTGGGCCTCAAGCTTGTGGATTTCCGCGTACTAAGCGTCCATGGATTCCTTGGTGCAATCCCAGTTTTTATTAATTTTCTTGATGACAGCCTTGGAGTCACCATAAGCAAGGATGCATTTGATTCCTAGAGAAATAGCAATGCGTAAGCCATGGATTAGGGCTTCGTACTCAGCGCCATTGTTGGTGGCCTTATAGTGGTTCTGGAGCACATACTTGAGTTGCTCACCTTTGGGGGATATGAATAGGACTCCCGCGCCGGCTCTTTCAAGGTTAAGGGCACCATCAAAATACATGGTCTAGTGTTCTGGCCTCTCCAGGGAAGGTGGCTTCTGGATCTCCGTCCACTCGGTCACGAAGTCGGCCAGGATCTGCGACTTGATTGCATGACGTGGGCAGAAATCAAGGTCAAACTCGCTGAGCTCCATAGACCACTTGACAACTCAACCGTTGACGTCTCTGTTGTGGAGGATTTTGCCGATGGGGTATGATGACACCACCTGAATCTTGTGCGCCTGAAAGTAGTGGCGTAGCTTTCTTGAGGAGATCAGAAATGTGTAGAGCAATTTATGAACCTGCGTGTAGCGGGTCTTGGAGTCACTGAGGACTTCGCTTACGTAATACACCGCGTGTTGCACCACATGAGCATGGCCGGGCTCTTGGCGCTCCACAACTAGCATGGTGCTGACAACATGCGTAGTCGCAGAGATGTAGAGGTACAGAGTTTCTTGGTCGGCCGGGGCCGTCATGATGGGAGGGGTGGTGAGGAAAGCCTTGAGCTCTTCGAGTGCCTTGCTGATCTCGTCATCCCACTCGAATTTGTCCATCCTTTTGAGGAGCTTGAATAATGGCGGACCTTTTTCTCCAAGTTTGCTAGTGAAGCGACTAAGGGCCGCCATCATGCCAGTAAGCTTCATGACGTCCTTCTTGTTAGATGGTTTCGCCATGTTTTGAATTGCATCCACCTTGACTAGGTTGGCCTCAATGCCTCGCTAGCTGACCAAGAAGCCCAGGAGCTTTCCAGACGGGACACTGAAGGCACACTTGCCGGGGTTGAGTTTCTAGTAGTAACCCCGAGGGCTATTGAAGGTCTCCGCGAGGTCGGCTATGAAGCTTTCCTCATCCTTTGTCTTGACAACCACATCGTCGATGTAGGCCTCAACATTCTTGTGCAGCTGTGTCGTGAGGCAACCCTGAATTGCCTTCTGGTAGGTGGCGCTAGCATTTTTCAGCCCAAAGGTCATGGTGTTGTAGCAGTAGATGCCAAAGGGTGTTATGAACACCGTCTTGTCTTGGTCAACAACATTAAGGGCAATCTGATGATAGCTCGAGTAGCAGTTGAGGAAGCAGAGCAGGATGCTCCCTGCCATAGAGTCGATGACTTGGTCGATGCGTGGAAGAGGCAAGGGGTCCTTAGGGTAGTGCTTGTTTAGGCGGTGTAATCAATGCACATTCTCCATTCACTAGTTTTCTTTCTTATAAGGATCGGGTTTGCTAACCAGTTGGGTGCTTACATTCACGGATGAATCCAGTGGCTAGGAGCTTATTTAATTCTACCCTAATGGCCTCCTTGCGATCTTGGGTGAAGCGACGAAGTTTTTGCTTGACCGGCCGTGCAATCTTGCTTAAGTCCAAGGAGTGCTCAGTCAGCTCCCTGGGGACACCGGGCATATCAGATGGCTTCCATGTGAATATGTTCAAGTTTTCCCGGAGGAAACTGATGAGCGCGAGTTCCTATTTCTCTGAGAGGTCAGCCCCTATGAGGGTCGTCTTGGTCGGGTCTTCTAGGCCGAGGCAGATCTTCTTGACCCTTGGGTCGGGTTGCAGCGCCGTGGGCATTGGCTCTGTCTCAGGGATTTTTAGCTGGTCGTTCCTCATTTTCTAGGCCTCAGCTACCATGGCTGTGGCCTTAGCTAATAACTCCAGTGCTTCTGCGAGCTGAACTGCCTCAGTGTCACATCTATATGACATCTCTACATCACCATAGACGGAGAGGACTCTGTTTGGGGCCGGCATCTTGAGGACGAGGTAGGTGTCGTGCGGGATTGCCATGAACCTCACCAGCATAGGCCTACCAAGGATAGCGTGGTAGGAAGTCTTGAAGTTCGCTACCACAAATGTGAGGTGCTCCATGCGGTAGTTGGCTTGTGTGCCAAAGGTGACTGGCAAAACAACTCGACCAATCGGGTAGAACCCTTTGCTGGGGACAATGACGTAGAAGGGCTCTTCATAGGGCTGGAGTCGCTCGAAATCAAAGTCCATGCGCTTCAAGGTCTTGATGAAGATGATGTTAAGGCCGCTACCACCATCAATCAGCACCTTGGGAAGTAGCGTCCGATCTATGGTTGAGCAAACCAACAACGGGTACGACCCGGGATCTGGGATGTGGACCCAGTGATCTTGCCTGGAGAAGGTTATAGATTGCTCTGACCAGCGCAGATATTGGACTGGCTGCACGGAGACAAAGTGCACCTCTCGCTGGCATAGCTTCTGCTAGCGGTTGCTGCAAAAAGCATTGTGTTTGCCTACAATGTTGTTGACTTGGTGCTCCGGTCGCTGGAAATCTCAATTCTTGTCGGCACCGGGCCGTTGGATGTTTTGATGTGGCTGGTCGCGGCGCTCCTCTCGATTCTGGTCATCGTGTTCATCATGCCTGCGGTTGTCGCAGTCGTTGCGGTCATCATTGTAGTGGCCGTCGTGGTGGCGATCGTCGCGGTCGTTGCAGTCGTTGCGGCGTCAGTAGTCGCACCTGTTGTCATCTCGGCAGTAGTCGGTGCGGCGGGACCGCTTGTATTCCACCAGGGCGCTGAGCTCTTTCTTCAGGACTGTGCAATCCCAAAGAGTGTGACGTGCGTCCTTGTGGAAGGGGCATGGAGCGCTAAGGGTTTTGTCGAATTCTTCCCAATTGAAGGTGGTCGGTCTAACAAGATCGACCTCAGCAGCGAGAACCTCTTGGGCCCTTTTTCAAAGTCGGGACTCCGAACATGCCTGGGGTTCGTTATGGATCGGCTGGTCGTAGTCGTCAACCGGACGATGCTTGATGTTCTGGAACTGAACTTTCACTGCCTCTTCGATGTCTGCTTGCTTGTTGACAACTTCCATCATGTGCTCGACCATCATGGGGGCAGCCTTGTACATCTTGCAAAACATTGTGCGGTTCATCAGGCCAGAACGGAAGTACATAATGATGTCGCGGTCTTCAACACTAGCCAGCTTGTTGTGGTTCTCAAAAAAGCGGTTGGCGTACTCCCGGATGGTTTTGCCTATCCTCAGGCAGACTTGGCCGAGTTTCTCCGTGTTGCCGGGCCTGTTATAGGTAGCCTAGTAGTTTTGGGTGAAAGCTCTAGCGAACTAATCCAAACTGTCGATGCTATTCCAGGAGAGATTCTCCAACCACAGGAGCGAAGCGGGACCCATCACCACTGAGAAGTAGGCGGCCATCTGGTTGTAGGTGCCATTGGCAGCTTTCACTGCAATGTTGTATGTCTTGAGCCAGATGGTGGGGTCGGAGTGACCATCATACTTTTCATTGATGGCTGGCTTGAATGTGGCCGGCCAGTTAACAGCCCTGAGGTGTGGAGTGAATGTGGCAAAGCCATCGATCTCCATGTCATCATCGTCGTTGTCGAGGTAGTACTGGACGGGCGGAGCCCTGGGGCATCTTTAGGGGCATCGGACATGTAGTCATATTCAGCGTGGTGGCACATTTCATCTTCTTAGCGACGGCGGTCCCCAAGCTCAGTGTTGTGGTTGTGCACAGGAGCGCCATAGTCGCGATCATACTTGGCACGGTGGCGGAGCTTGGCTTCTTCACGCTCGTGGTGGCGGTTGTTGACATCGGGGCGGATATCACGGTGCTGATGGAGGTCACGCAACTCATCACGGAGATCACGTTGCCATCCAGGTTGGCCACGAACCTCATCATCGCCTCTCCCGCCGCGGCGGTGGTTGTTGTCATCGTCGTGCTAATGGTCGTTGTTGACGTTGCCGTTGACCGGAGGGTTAGCATCATTGTTGGCGGGTGGGTTGGCATTCGGATCCACCATTTCTTCACGGATTGGCTCCATCCGACCTCCCGCGCGGTCGCCTCATCGGTGGTCAGATCTGCTATGCCCGGATCGGCCCTGAGAGTGCTAGGTAGTTGTGGACCGAGAATGTGCAGGTCGGTTATTGATCTACTCCTCGATTTGGGCATTGGCGACTTGGAGTCGCACCTAGATCTGTCGGATTTGGTCCGAATCTAGAAGATTTTCAAGGTCAGCAAAGGCAGCCCCCAGGTTGGCTCGGGGTGTAGTGAAGACGTTGTGGCTGGCTTGCTCGAGGTCAGCTAGTAGATTGCGGGTGTGTACAGGGCATTTGCATCTGTCCTGAGCACCGCCTTGTTCGGCATTATTGTGGTTGTTGCGCGGCTGTTGGCACTGATGACCTGTTGCATCTGCGTTAGTAACAGGTTACAGCTGGGCGTTGGCTTGCTCCTGTTGGCGTCGTGCTGCGCGATTCTGATTCTTGGCGTTACAGCCTTCTTCTTGAGATTCTGTTTCACCATCACGTGGTGGCTCATCAGCAGAGACCATGAAAGTTTCACGATTGGGTGTGAAGGAGTTGCTCTCATCATCGCTTCCATAAGGATTTGGTGTCAGGACGATGCAAGGCACCTAGAATTCGCCGTAGTCATGAAACTGAGCGGGTTCGGGCGGGTCACCAAATTGGATCTGGAAAACCTGATCAAGCTTAGCGGAGTACTCGGTGGCCGAGTTCCGCAAACCGAAGGGGATGCGGGATGGACCCTGCGCCGACCTTGTTGAGCCTAGCACCGCCTCAAATAGATCTATACACTTAGCAATGGTGCTGCTGATGCGATCTAGCCCCACGATCAGGTCGGAGGGCATGGGTAGGCGGGTGACGGCGAGTAGATCTGGAACCCTCTCGGGGAGAGAGAGAGTCCGTGTCCTTGCTGGGCAAGCGGTGTGATGATCCTTGGGTGGAGAACTTGTCCCATCGAGGTAGATTCGACGAAAGCCGAGCTAGCGCCGAATGCCGAGTCGACGAGAAAAGCGGTGGGATCGGAATCCGACGGCATGGTCCCGAAGCGAATCTGTATTAGGTTGCCGAGGAAGTTCTTCATGCTCTCGGGAAAAACAATGCCGGGATGGGATGTCATCGAGGTCGCTAAGAGGATCTCGCAAACCCCCCACCTGGCGCGCCAACTGTCAGATTTAGTAGCCCGGCAGTCCACCAGGGGGTTACCTAAGTGGTTGATTTGTAAGTGAGGGCGATCGCGAAACTAAGAACTCGAAGGTAATTGCGAGAACACAAGGGACACGAGGGTTTTAGACAGGTTCGGACCTCCTGAGAGTAATACCCTACATCCTGTATGTTGGTTTGTATTGTTTTGCGCTGGTGCGTGGAATAGTTGAGTTGCCCTAAGGAGGCGCCCTTGGCCGCCTTACATAAGCTAACGACCTAGGGTTACAAGTTGGTTTGAATCTAATCTAGTCGGTTGTTACATGGAAAGCAATATGAGTCGGATTACAACAAACATCTTGCAATATCCAGACTGATTTGAATTGCCCGGTCTTCTTGACTTGTGCTCCAAGTATCTTCACGTCCTTGGCATGTACGTTCTAGTCAGGCGGGCTCACTTGTCAAGACCGGCTAGTATCCTAATTGGTGGGGACCAATAGGGTACCCATATCCCTCAATCAGATGCTGCAAATATACATCAATGTTAATTCCTGAAGATTTAGGTCCAGGAATTAGCATTGACATCATCCAATAAGATTGTTTCAAGCACAACCAAGGAGGCAGGTTATATCGAATTAGGATCACCGGCCATGTAGTGTAATTCACATTCAACATCCCGAACAGATTGAAGCCATCTAATGCAAGTCCTAGCCTGACATTACGTGGATCCAAGGCAAATTCATCCTTATACTTCTCATCTACGTGCTTCCATGCCTTCGACTTAGTTGGGTGCCTTACTTTCCCATCTTGAACCAATTCTTCCTTGTGCCAACGCATATACTTTGATGTGGTCTTGTTCACATATAACCTTTGTAGTCGAGGAATAAGTGGAAAATAATTTAGTATTTTACGAGGAAATAGCTTCTTCTTTACTCCACTAGTGGCACCACACTCACCAACAAGCCCCTCTGAATCTGAATTCTTCCACCTACTCTTCCCACATGTTGGACAGGTGTCCATCTTTTCATACTCTCCATGGAATAACACACAGTCATTGACACAAGCATGAATCTTTTGGTAGTCTAAGCCAAGGTCTCAAACCACCTTTCGAACTTTATCCAGGTTATCTGGGACACAATGTCCTTTGGGTAGCAAAAGACAGAATAGGTGAAGTATTTGCTCCATTGCATTGTTGGTAACACCGAACATGCACTTAATCTAAAATAGCCTAACAATGAAGGATACTTTGGTGGTCTCCTTGCAACCTAGGTACAAATCTTTCCACGCTTCTTCCAGTAATTTGAAAATTTTCTTTGATGACTCATTTGGCTCCTCAATATTACCACCTGCAATTTCTCCATGCATAGCATCACTAATTAGCGAGGAAAGCAGATTATTGGCGGAGCCGCAATCATCATGATCAGTAGCTGGTCCTTCACTCAAATCCCAATCACCATCCACAAACATTGCTTTAGCAGCACGACATTTCTGTTTTGTGAAATCCTTATCAAACCCTATTTCAAGCAAATGTTGTTGAACCTCAACTTTCCTTTTGTACGCCATGCGACGACACCGTACATGGACAGGGTGCAGTCTCTCCTGGATAGGTGCCTTCAAAGGTATTCCCAATGAATTTGTCAAATCTGAGTTGCCACGCTTCATCTGACTGAGGCAATAGCATCCAACTATGTTCATCATGTGCCATTGGAAAAGTCCCAGATACAGCATGACTTAGAACACCAAATTCACAATTCCTAACCCATGGGAAAAGGGTGCTCATTCAGGATTTAAAATAACCAATATTTATAACGTATTAGGAAACAAAATATATTGAAAGAACTCAAGTTTTGTGCACATGATCGATGATATCTTAGGCTGATTTCTCGTAACGCATTAGGAAACAAAACATATTGAAAAGAAGTACCATAGGCTGATCGATCGTGCTAAATGTTCTCATGCGAAGTGGCTCCTCGCGCTCCTGCAAACAACCAGGGTGAAAGGGCGCAGGACGGGAGAGACGGCAGGCGCGGCGCACGCTCGACATTTGTGATGGAGGAGGCGAACGTCGCGCGAAGAAGAAGAGGTGGCAACACGGCGTGAGGGCCAGGGGCTGGATCGATCAGGTTTAGGTCTGATCCCTCGCGAAAGAAAGGCTTGCCGCATGGACCAAATTACATATGTGTTGAGTCCAACTTGGGTGAGGCCCACCTAGAAACTCATCTATTGCCACACCTAGAATTTTTTTGTAATACCACCCTATGTATAGTTTGTTGCTATATCTAATACTCGTTGCAATATCGAAGACTCATTTGCAACAATATAGTTTTGCGTTGCTATATCTAAGACTCTATTCGCAACAACTCATTTTGCATCGCTATAACATAGACTCTTTTGCAACACACAATAGTACTAATAGCAACGCTATATATTCGTTGCGACATGGACATCTATTTGCAACCATTACATCTAGTGTTGCAATAATGTCGCTGTAATTACAACGCAAATATATTCGTTGCGATATATCCACCTTATTGCAACCAACAAAATTTATATCGCAACACCACACAATTGGTGGCAACATGTCACCCTATCGCAACCAAAATCGACTAACGTTGCAATAACCACTATGTATTGCAACGAAAATCAACTGTTGCTACACAAAACCGTGGCATTAGGCACAAAACCTTGTAGTGGGTGTGTGTCCATGCAAAAGAGCGGTGGGCCGGTAGGCCAAGTGGGGGGGGAGCAAGGCCATAGGACAGTTGGGCGAGCGGCAGGACAAGGCCATGGGAACGACGGAGCAAGGCTGGTGGAGGCTTAGCTCGATCGGTGTTTACACAGGGAATAAGAGAAGCTTGTTGGTTGAGAGTCATTGCCCACAACACATGGCTGACGGTCAAACAAACGTTGTCCATCCCAATCCTCCATATGATCCCTTCTACCAAACAAACAAAAAACGGGAATGATTCTATCCAACCAACAAAACAACCAAAGTAGGATGATTCCATCCCAAAAAGGGTGGTGCGGTACTGCGGTGTGTCAAGCCTAAGAAGGCGGCATCCATGGGGGCTGAGTGGCAAGCTTGAAAGAAGGTGGCTTTAGCACGGATCATCATGCTAGGGTGCCATGCCCGTAACGGTGGTGACATGGGAGGGGGATAGTGGCCTGTGAGAAGCAGGGTGCCGAGCTTGATCAGGATGATGGCAGCAGCATAGGGAGGGGATGGAAATGTTGGAATGTGTTAAGAGTCCAATTGTTGTATGATTGTCTATAATGCTAGTCTCGACTTATAACCATGCTTATTGAACTTGCCCAATGGAGTATTTGGTTGGGATCCAGATCTAAGGTTTCTTAGAGCTGGGTATTTTGTAGCTCCAAGAAATCATGAATCTAGAGTTAGGGGTATCTCAAGAGCATTCAGACAAACAATTTTGTTTATGGTTTGGACAAAATATAAATATAGATCCATACCTAAATCTTAGAGTTGGAACAATGTCAAATATACCCTAATTTCTCAATTATCTAAAACATATGGGCGCACATGCAACAACAGAACATAATAGGCACGTGAAACTTGACAAGGAGGAATCATATCTTTTCCTCAAACAATGCAGGAGAGCTGTGTGGCATTTCATTAAGAAGAAGGGCAGAATCATATCAAGCGACTGATACTGTGGCATTAGTGAAGTTTGCATAATAATATCCATAATCGATCAGCACTTATCTGGTAAACAGATTTGCATGTAAAAAATGGCACGACATTGTAAAAAGGAGAAGAGTTACTAGAAGACAACATTTTACACATGTGCAGTGATCACTTCTAATTCTGCGCACATATAAAACATAAAGTTTTACCATACTTCAAATGGTGAATGAAGTATGCATCTCATTGACATGATCTGCTTCCTTCTGCATGAGCACTTCCTCTGAAATGCTGCAAAACAAGTTTGAGTTAAAAATTATCAGAAAAATAAAGGAAACCCACTCAAATTCTTAACTGGTTAGTTTAGTTAAATTAAAAAGGTAATTAAAATGCCGATAAAAGCACATATAAATAGAATTTGGTAGAACTTTTGCAACATAAAGTGTTCATATAAACATAGATAACAAATAAAAAGAAAAGAATCGAATTTAGGCAAGCCAGAGAGAAACCAATCAGTTCTCATTTGCATTAACAAAAAAGTAGTTCAAAAAGATCAGAAAATGTTGATAAAAAATCAAAGAGAGGTTGAGTTTTCATCATGCCTCAGTCGAGAGGAACATAGGTAATCAAGTGGACGATATATGGTGTGGCACCACACAGGCACCGGATCAGCCCATCATTATTCAACCTAGTATTTTTCGTTCATCATCGGCGCATGGAAACTTCATGAAAAAAATAATACGGTATTGCAGAAATTTATAAGGAGCAAGTACTGATTCATGGGCGCATGAAAAAAACTGAAGATAAGTTCGCGAAGGAAAAAAGTACATAGAAGTTCACCAAACCTGCTTCAAAACACAGCTCTCAGCTAGCTTGCTTCCTTGCAAAATTCAACCAAATACAAGGTAAATCAAAGGAAAACCAAACATTTATGTCCTGGATCATCAGCTAGGACGTTCAGAAAAGGAGCTTGAAGAAAAACATGGCAGAGCAAGAATGCAACCACGGAGAATTCAAAGAGCGGAAGAGGGCACGAGAGGGCTAAAGCATAAACATGACAGAGCCTTTGCTTTGGTGTATTGAGGACTAAACTAGAAAATAAACAATAATGGAGGAGGGAGCCGAGGTAGGAGCTACATATAAATAGTGATGAGCACAGCAGGGTACCCTACCGTTGGAACGGACGGCTCTGATTTCGTTTGTGCTGAACGGACAGCCTGCGTGCACGAGGAGCCCGCCAAGAGGCCCTGGCGTTGCAAGGTTTCGTCGCGGCCAAGGCTGCTGCTCCCGAAACCAAGCAGCACGTGGTGGGTTGACCTGGCTTCTGTGCTCAGCTCGCTGAGTGCTTTCTGAGAGATGATGGCAGTTACTTGGGCGCCAATTTTTGTGTAAAATGCTGGTACAAGTAAATGTGGATTGAAGGCTTGGATTGGGCCTAAAACAAAGGCCAGCATGGGACTGGGCCTAGACAAAGGAAATTGTTATCATTTTGGTATTAAAAAATAGTGGTCAAATCAACGTTACTAAACGACGGGTGGATAATGAATGCTTTAAACCCCTTCCTTGATATCCAAAGTTTCAAGGGAAAGTAGTACTCCAACTTAACATTGACTAGTTGGGCCTAAAACAAAGCCCAGCTTGGAACTGGGCCTTATAAACAATGCATCCTTTCTTGTAAGATTTTGCGAGACTTTTGCTATAGTCAAATTTGGATGAAATCTGTAGATGGTCAACATACTTTGGTTTATTTAATGAGAAATTGTATAGGGGTTTGAAAAAAGAAAATGAAAGCCGTTCATAGAGGGAATCCCATGGTTGAAAAATAAGAGGTACCAAGACAAAACTACCGGAAGGTACCAACTAGGTGGGTCCATTATTAAAAAGGTGGGACTTGTATCTTTACTAATTTATTTTTTAATCCACTAAAGGGTACATCCGTAAATTCATGGGTCTTCTGCACTCTTCCTATCCAAATCCTTGGCGGTGTCGTCACGTTCCTTGTCAAAGCTGCAACCAAGCAAGCGAGTTTAATAGAAAGACAGCGCCAACGTTTTCTTCAGCAAGAAAACAAGAGCAGAGTGTCGCGTTCGTGGTGCCCTCGGCTTTGCATCCTGTACTCTGTTCTGCTTCCTCTGCTCCAAAAAAATGCCGTTTTTCTGGTCACATGACATAACTTTTTGTTGATCGGTCACTAATTTCATGTATTTTTAATATCTTTAAGATTAAGAGTTGCACCATCATTAATGTTTTTATTTGAGAGAGAAGTTCCTAGAATTATTTTGGCATAATCCGTTCAGATACTAGTAAATACGATACTGTCAAAGTTAAAATAGCTTAACTATTCAATAAAATGTAAATGCAGTATTTACATGTTAAAACAGCTTAACCAGTCTATCTATAAAATATAAATACCATGTGAAAGTAACAAAAAAAATAAGCTATTGATCCTATCCTACTTGGTGAATAAAATGTAAATCTACTGTTCTTAATATTTCGCTGGCGATATCTCTATGAATTCTTTGTATGGCATATGAAGATGATACCAGGAGATTATTTTTGCAGTTTTTGTGGAAGTGTTACGATGAGAATTATATGGTCGAGTGGACAGCGTTGTTGGCAATGTCACTTATTTGTGTCTTGTGGGGGAATATTTCTATGAAAAACAACTCATAGTCTTCATACTTTTTGCATAATAGCGCACAGAATACGACCTTAGTGTCCAAATTGCACGGTAAGGGTCCAGAGCTATTTCTCTTTGGCCAGATGGTACATGATCCTGCTAGGACTTGGTGATCAGTGACGTGCTTCGGTGCGCTTCCTTGCAGCATAATAGCCCACAGCGCACCCTTTCGCGTCGCTGTCTCTCCTGTCCCTTCTCCACCATTACGTCGCTGTTTCAGTCGTCGGTGTCAGAAGGCGGAAGCGCATTCTTCCATTCGCCTTTCTCCTCCACTTGCTTCAGGAAAACCCCACTGCACCAAGAGAGCTTCAGCCACAAGAGACCCAAAAATTCAGAGGGCAGGAGCAGCAGAAATACCGCGGCCAGCTTCATCGCGCGCCCTGAAGGATCAACGCCAGCCGATCGTCCCCCGAGATGGTACGCGACTCTCTGCTTACGGCCTGACGAAGTATCCCCTGTGTTTACTCAACTCTTAAACTCTGTTCTGCTCTAGTTCAGCTTATGATTATTTGTATCCGATCGATTGTCGGATCAATCTTTTGGTTGGTTGTTCCATGTAAACGATTGAATTGTTCTTTGGTTAAATTCCTCAATTTAAGAGTTGTTGGATGCTGCGAATTCTTTGGTTGCCTTTTGCCACTTGGCTCGTCTCGAGCTCCCTGAAGCTCAGCTAGCATACTGGGACTTCATGGTGGAATCCTAATCGTGGCAAAGGCCAGTTATTCTGGACATGGATAGGACATGATACTGGAGTTCTTCCAAATAATTTCGCATGGTTAAAATAGTTTATTCTTAAAGGGTCTAAAAATTATTTTTGTAAATATACTAGAAACAGAGGTAGAGTACGAGACACGCTGCGGTTCTTGCGCTTGGTTGGGGACGTTATTACTGTATATATTTCGAAGAACCGGTTTGTTTTTCTCATGAAAAGGCTGGATGAAATCCGAACTTTCGGGGTGCAGGCGAGCACGTACAAAGCAGCCGATGAGCCTCCTGCTTCCAACTCCTCCGGCTACCGGAAAGACAAAGTCCGCCGCAAGAAGCTGACGGCGCAGAAGAGGAAGGAGATCAAAGAGGCGTTCGACCTCTTCGACATCGACGGCTCAGGTATACTGTAGTACGTATTTATAAGATCACTTGTTGCTGGGCTCGCCCATGGCGGTGTGGCTTAATTTTTGTCTGACTATCACCTGCATCCAGGCACCATCGATGCGAGGGAGCTCAACGTTGCGATGAGGTACGTGCATATGTGCTGAATTTTGAATCATCTAGCTCTAGTTGCCGGGGACCTTGTTATCATCTGCATGTGATGGCTTGATGAGCATGCTGTTGTCTTTGCAGAGCCCTGGGATTCGAGATGACACCGGAGGTACTTCCAGTCTGAACATTATTCCCTCTGTTCTTCTTCAGAAATCAGGACAGGTTCTAGAGCGGGGGAGTTGTTAACTGACGAACATGGGACGCGGTGGTGATGGCAGCAAATCAACCAGATGATCGCGGAGGTGGACAAGGACGGCAGCGGCACCATCGACTTCGACGAGTTCGTGCACATGATGACGGACAAGATGGGCGAGCGGGACGCCCGGGACGAGCTCTTCAAGGCCTTCCGCATCATCGACCAGGACCGCAACGTACGCCCTCGCAGCTCCATGGCTGACACTTGTTCTCTTCAGATAGAGATGCGAATGATCCTTCGATCAATCGATGATGATATGCGTCGTCTTCTGCTGCTGCCGCAGGGCAAGATCTCCGACATCGACATCCAGCGGCTGGCCATCGAGACCGGCGAGCACTTCACCATCGACGAGGTCAGGGAGATGATAGAGGCCGCCGACGAGAACGGTGAGTCTCCAGCCTGCCCATGCTTGCCTTTGCCTGGTCGGTGATGGACTGAAATGCATGTTTGCACTACGGATCGTCACGAGTGCAGGTGACGGCGAGATCGACCTGGAGGAGTTCATGAAGATGATGAAGCGGACGAACCTCGTGTCTGGGTTTTAATCCCATCATTGGATTGGTGAGCAATTGCCCAGTGCATACGGTTGCAGCACATTACTCCCTCCGTTCCAAATTGGATATCGTTTTAACTTTTCTAGATTTATATATATTATTATACACTTACAATTTGGAACGAAGGGAGTAGAAATTTAGGGTCCGTTTGGCTAAGAGCATTGTTCCAGATTCCTGCTAGAATTAGTCTATTGCTAGCCAAACGGTCACCACAGCTAGTGATTCTAGATAGAAACGTTTCTAGCGATTCTAGTTTTTTTGTACTAGCTGGTTTCACGTGATTATGCTCTAGTATGTGTAGTATGTGGTAAGTAAACTTTGTCTTTTTAAGTGCAATAATTTAAAATTAAAAAAAGCTAGTATTTTTGTGAAGCCTATCTATTTTTATAATTTTTTAAAAGAAAAATAATGTATATTTATGTCTATTTTAGAAACCGAATCAGCTAGGTACCATGGAAGTGATTCTATTTCAACAGAGAAACAGAGAATTTGGATCTGAAACGTTTCTTCGGTATACATCCTGTGCAGTTCCTACCTTTCCTCAGTGAACACGGTACCTAGATGGAAGCTGCAAGACATACTTATGTGACCATAGCGTAGTGTAGTTGCACGTATATATACGGTGCATGTACCTTGTCTTATAGGAGTATTTATGTATATATATGTATTAAGCCATATGTATTGACTAGTGAAGAAGGCTCAAATATCGATTCTATAACGAGCAAATAAAGCACGAATAAAAACAACGAAAATGCAGGGGAAAACTACTGGGCCAAACGGCCCATGGCACTCGAAGCCGATCTTGGGCCACTTAACTTTTGTTGTTGGCTATTGCAGAACAAATGGCCTATGTAATACTAGTACCTGATCATTTTGTATTTTTTACCCGTGCCCGGCCCAAGCCAACCATCGGGTTACATTTTTTTTTTTGCCCACACCCGACACGGTCGGGTCGTGTTCGGGTTGGGTCAGTCTAAACTTATATTTTTTGTGTAATCTCCGGGTTTGGTCAGATTTTACGCCAAATTTTTTGGACCATGTGTCTAGATCATGTTTTAGATGGGGTCATAAATATCAGCTCCAGCTCACCCAACGTATTGACTGGGTCGGATTAGGTTGCGTTTTTCTCAAGTGGGTCGCGGCAGGTGGCACCGTATACAACGGATGTGGTGCTAATTATTCGCGTCCCGCTCACATAAAGAGCAGGCATATGTGAGCCGGCATGGTGGATCCTTGGAACAAAAAATAACAAAATAAATACCAAAGAAAACCTCCGTAGACCCAGAGACCACCGTCGAGGTTTTCATACGGTCGCACATGACAAGTCATGTATTTTTCACACAAAAATCCACAAACTCCATCCACATGTGATCCCTTGTTACTACCACCCCACTAACACTTGTTGCTAATACAACTGAGAGTTCTATTTCTTTTTACTCTTATTGTCTAAAACTTTGATTATCTAAGTAATTTAGACAAAAAATAATTCAATTAAAAAATTATATATCATGTTGGAACATAATATTTTTATATAAAAAATGTGTTCATTGAGTTCATATGAAAACTTAATAATTTTATAAATATGTTAAAATTCAAACTCCAATATACAGCTCATAGGCACAGATAATAAGTAGCTATGCCACCTCGTAACAAGAGCTGACCTAGATAGCCGATGTGTTTAGAATTAATGCAATAAATAAAATATGTTTTGCAAATTTTTAAATCAACTATTTGGCACAGCATTGTAAACTATAGACATAGATGAACTCAATAGAAAAACAAATAATCTATCAACATATAATTTCTCACCAAACAAAATCAATTTAATGGTAGCATAACAAAACGTTGATTTTCGAGAGAGGAAATAGAATCAAGTCGTTTTGCTTCAAAGTATTCGGCCCATGGGCTCCAAATAGCGTCGGGCCCGAACTTTGTTCCTCGTAACAGGTTCAGAAGACCTCAGAGAGATCTCACAAAACAAAAAAAAGAAGAAGAAGAAGAAGAAGAAGACCTCAGAGAGAGCATTTGTCTCGTTGGGGAATATTCCACTTTCCCTGCTGCTTCTTTTTTTTGAGGACATCCCCTGCTAGGTTCCCCTCCGGCGAACCGCGATGAGGTCTCCGGCCGCCGCTGCCGCTGGCTCCGGCGCAGATTTTCCCGACGCTCTGCCCTCCCCGACCTCCCCTGCGTCGGCATCATCCCATCCCAGGTGAGGGACCAGCACCCGTCGCTTCCTCGATTCACTCGAGCGCTCCCCCGTTTTATATATATGTAACTGACCTTCTTGGGATCCTCATCGTCCCCAGCCCCGGCCCCGGGCGCCACTACTACCTCGCCGTCGACCGCATCCAGTTCAAGATGGTGCGTGCCTCTTTCTCCCTGCCCCCTCCGCTTCCCGGCCCTGCACTTGGATTCCATTTTCTCGGATGCTTATTGACTGGTTGTGCCCAGTTTTGCGATACCGCTGGCTGATTTGTCTCGATTCTTGATGATTTATGGTTGTGTTTGAGTGCAGAGGACACTCTTGGAGCTCCTGGGGGTTGTTGCTGATCGCCGTGGCGGGCTGCCGATTGCGATATGTGTTTCCTCCCGGGATGAGCTCGATGCTGTCTGTGCTGCGGTCGCCAACCTCCCCTTTGTGTCAATGTCACCGCTGGTAATTCACAACCACCAGTCCGCAACTTAGTTGTAACTTGCTCGATGTATTTCCATTTGTTGTTCCATTTCCTCCAAAAAGTCGTGGTGGCTTCGAAGTAAATATGCCTGCATCTAGCATATTTGCTCCAAAAATATATGACGTTTGCCATCATAAATATTGTTATGTGCTCAAATGTCCCAAGTTTTCTTGCTTCTCTTTCACCTCTAGCATGGAAATTGTCACTCAAATTCTGATAGGTCTATGATCCTTGCTAATAAGATGCTTCGCTTCACATCAAAATCAGCATATTACTAATGGATCTTTTTATGAACAGTATAGTGATCAGGCTGAAGCAGAGCGTGCATCGATTCTTGAGAAGTTTCGTCAAGAAACAATTCAGTGGAATCAGACTACTAAAGCTACTGATATTACTGAAAGTTCTAAGCCTGAAAGTATTGGCACAAAACTAAGCATTATAGTTGCGACAGATGCTTGCTTGCCACTAGCAACGATGGCAGAGGCACCCCTTATGGCTCGTGTGCTGATGAACTATGAGCTTCCCACAAAGAAGGTCAGCTTTACCCATATTTGTTGTTTCTAGTACATTTTGTTCACAAACTATGAAACTGTGTTTGTTCTTTTCCTTTTTTTTTCTGGCATTCACTATTACACAGTTTTGTTGGCTCTTCTAGTTATACCTTTCTAATGTCTTGCCTGACCTGAATATTAAATTTGAGTTTTGCAGGAAGCTTACTTAAGACGCATGTCAACATGCTTGGCAGCAGGTATATTAAGATAGTATTGAATTGATCCATCTCTTATTCTCCTCAATGTAGCTGATGGGCTTTGATGGTGCAGATGGAATTGTAATTAACATGGTTGTTGGTGGTGAGGTGGCTACACTCAAGGCTTTAGAAGAAACCAGTGGTCTGCTCATTGCTGAGATGCCAATACATGTAAGATATACACCATTATCCATTTTAGTTTCATCTAATATTCTCTTGTGGTCTAAACTTAAAATATTTCCTTTGCAGGTTTCAGAGATATTATGACAGTCTCAACTCTATAACTTTTCAGATGTTACTATTTTATTTCCACACTAACTACTTGGGGTTTTACTTCTGTTAATTAGATTTTTTTTTTAATTCATTTTCATGATACAGCTTGTTCCTAAGATTAGATCCCTGAGGAATTAGAATAATCTTTACTGCTTCTTTTTTTTCCTGAGAAATGAAAGAATTGTAGTCGTGGTTGAACATCCAGTGACATGATTAGTTTACTCCGCGCATCATTTCTATGTTGATGCATACAAGTTTAAGTGCTAAGAGCGCAAGAATTTTCAGACAAAGACAAGCATGGGATCCTTTTTGTGGGCAATAGAAAATATTTTCACTGACATAAATCCATTATTCTTGATTTATAGTTTTGAACAGATCAACAGCAGAGTTGCAATGAGACAGCCAGTTGCCAAAGTGATGTTACTATGGAATGCTCTAGCTTACACTTCAATTTCAAATTAGAGTAGGTTGTATGACAAACTGGTAAACTAGTGTTTTGACTAGTTGTCTAGTATTACTCTGGGCTCTGTGCAGTACCCAACTTCCACTTTGCATTAAAAACAATTGCATGAAAAAGTTATGCAAAAAAGGAATAAAGAAATTACATGCTAGTTATATTTGAAAAATACAGAAAGTGATAGTGAGGTTCACATGAGGTCAGCAACATCTTGCCATACAAATATAAAGAAATGTCCACCTTTTGTGTACTGCACAATCTCTACTGCCAATATCTTGCACCTAGAGAAAGAATAACAATGCAATTATGCTAACAGCTTTGCTATACAAATGGGATTGCCTGTGCTCCTATTATCTAATGTCATCTGAAATGCTCATTGTGCATTATTCTCCATTAGGAAATTATTTAAAATAAGAACCCTAAAGTCAACGGAAAAACACAACATTTAACTTGACATGTCAAGTCCATGTTTGTTTTTCTTAAATACGCAGGAGAGTTGTGTATCATTGCATTAAGAAGAGGGGTTTTAGAATAAAACACACACAGACACTAAGTCCATGTTTTGAACTAAAGCAATAGAAACTCAGAGTGCAAAAATAGGAGGAGAATTAAAAAGTGCTACTTTGACCTTTTGTAATCAGTCTGTATCTTTGTTAAGTAAATATTTGTGAGCTCTTCTGGAAGTATGAGAGTGCTTCATGGGTCAGCTGTTTATCTTATAAACGACGCATTGCACAATATTTTAATATTTCTAAGTCAAAGCTCCGATAAGGTTTATCAGCCTATTGCCTTTTCTTTTAGAACCATGGAGGTGAAAACAAATATTGGGTTGTAAGTGCACCTGCGATCAAAGGAGTTCCTTGATAATGGATTATTTGGAGAGTCAAGCAAATATTCTAAAAAGCTTTGGTTGCTGTCTAGAGTCTTGAACAAATTGCACTTCCAGCATGGCAACACGAGTAATTGTTAAGCTGAGTTCCGTTGTTTCCCATAGTGGTCATTATACCAGAAATGTGCATGTGCATCAACAATGTTAGTATGGTAGAATTGCGGCAACATATTGAAGCTGCTGGTACCTGATCAACTTTTATGATGAAAAGCCTTGTACAAATCAGTTAGTTTTGTCACATTTTAAAATGTTGCAAAATATATTGATTTTACCTGAAGCATAAAAATTGCATGAACCAGTTTGTATGTCTATCCATGTTCATTGTCAAAAGGACTGGAATAATATTGTGTATTGTTGACATGTATTTGTTCTTGAAGGGTGTGATAGGATGTTAGTTAAACCAAAGCTTTGAACAACGACAGGTATAGCTTGTGTGTGTGTTAGTTGACTGCAGTGTTGCCTTTCTTTTTTCTGGCTATCTCGTTAAATTTCTATAATATGGATATCACTGGCATTAGATTTAGTATTTCCATTCGTAAATATTATGTTATTGTATCCATTTAGATCATGTGTAATCTAGATCGCTCGTCCAAAACCAGAAACAGAACTGACTCAATTACCACTAGCAAAAATATTACTACATGACTGTCCCTTACATTTATTTAAATATTATTGCAATATTTTGTAGCATTTTGTCAATAAAAGAAGAAAATATTTGTAATACACTTATGTAGGTGCAATCACTTCATATTTTAGTACACAAACACCATTACATCTAATTGATAACGTGAAGCTATGTGCATTTCTCAACATAATTTCTCAGAAGACAATCCATCCAAACAATCTACTAAAGCTGCAGAATGATGTGGTGCAATGCCTTGTTAGCTTTGAGATGGTCTTTCCATCTTCCTTCTTTAATATCATGACCCACCTTCTAGTCTACCTTGTTGAAGAGATTTTCATTTTTGGTCCTATTTTTTTACACAATATGTTCCCTTTTGAGAGGTTTACGACAGTTCTGAAGAAGTATGTTCGTAATCGTACCCATCCATAAGGAAGTATCACAAAAGGATATGGAACAAAGGAGGTCAATGAGTTTTGTGTTGACTTTATTGACGACCTAAGTTCGATTGGAGTCCTTATATCACACCATGAGGGGAAACTCAAGGGAAAGGGCACACTAGGGAGGAAAGCTCGGATGGACATAGATGGGAGTACATTTCGTAAAGCACACTTCACGACCCTGCAACAATAATCCCTTGTGGCTCCATACTTGGAGTAGCACAAGACCATTGTATGGTCCTCAAACCAGGGGAAGATTGAGGCCTAGATTACACATCATCACATTGATGCTTCCGCCTCTTGGTTGCGGTGACGACTGATGGGTGATGACACGATTGAAGAGCAACTAGCATGGTTGGCTAGGGGTCCATCTATCTCAGCATCGACATTCCAAGGATACGAGATAAATAGGTACACATTTTACACGATAGCCCAACACCAAAAGAGCACAAACCAAAATAGTGGTGTACGTATAGATGTAATAGACAACAATGGAAAACAAGACAGATATTGTGGTGCCATTGAGGAGATATGGGAACTCGACTATGGACCTTTGAAAATCCCTCTGTTTCGGTGCCAATGGGTAAAACTTACAGGAGGAGGCGAATGATAGACAACTATGGGATGACAATAGTGGACCTCAACAAGATTGGATATAGAGACAAACCATTCCTCCTAGCCAATGATGTGACTCAAGTTTTCTATGTGAAATCAAAATAAAAGAGTGCTAATAAGTCAGATGACCAACCAAAGCGCCACATAGTTCTTCCAAGGAAAAGAAAAATCATTGGAGTTCAGGACAAAACTGACATTTCAGAAGATTATGATAATTTCAATGATCTTCCTCCATTTTCAGTCGAGGTTGACCCAAGCTTCCTGCTAGCCAAAGAGGACGCTCCATATTTACGCCGCGATCACAACCAAAGGACGTTCGTCAAGATAAAGGTTATTAACGTTCCATTAGATGATGATGTGTAATGTATTAGAACCATTATGCTGTGTTTTGTGATCAAGTGACAAAGTAATGTAATAACGTTCTATGGAGTTATTAAACAAGAACTAATTTTTGCATGGTTAAAATATTAATTATTTTGATTGTTTTAGCACCATTAAATATTAAACAATAAATTTAGATACAATTAAATAAGTACATGACTAAGTCATGGTAAACATGTTAATAACACTACAGCTACTATTTTTTTAGATTTTTGCATGTTCAAAATATTTATTTTTTCTAATTTTTAAGTTAACATAAGTACTATGACCATTTGTAACCTATTAGTAACTTAATATTACTAATTTTAATATATTTGATATTTAACTGCATCTAATATTTTTATTGGGTAGATCTAATCAACATCAAGATAACAAACTTTTTTTTTGCAATTTTATGAACGCTATTTGATTTACTACACAATAAATAAATATAATATTAATTTTAAAAGAAAGAAAATAAAACATTTATCTTGAGCGGAACTATTTCAGTGGGCTACAACTACTTTAGTACCGGGTGGTAGTTAGACCCGGGGGTGGCCTTTAGTACTGGTGGTAACCACCACCAGGTACTAAAGGGCATTAGTAGGGGGGTGAGGCCCGGTACTAAAGGGGAAAAACCCCATCCACTCCCCCCCAACACTTAGCCGCGATAGTCGTCCGCCACCCCTCCTCCACGCCGCGCGCCGCTGTCGTGTCACGCCCCCGGTGCCTTCTCCGAAGCCGCGAGCCCCCGTCGCCGCCGTCGCCCCCATCGCACGCGCCTCCGTCGCTTCCTGTCGCCGGCGCCCAACCTCCACGCCGGCGCTGCCCATCCTCCATGCCGGCGCCGCCCCTCCTCGACCGGCGCCACCCCCTCCTCGACCACCGCCGCCCCTCCTGTAGCGCCGCCGCCCCGGCCTCCTCCATCATGTCGGCGCCGCCTCCTCCCCCACTCCGCCACCCCTCCTCCACCGTACTGGCGCCACCTCCTCCACCGTACTGGCGCCACCTCCTCCACCGTACTGGCGCCACCTCCTCCACTCCACGCCGCCCTCCTTCCCGTCGACACGCCACCGGCCGACATCCCCAACACTGGCGCCGCCCCGACTTGGCCGTCGGCGCCTCCCCCACTCCGCCGCCACGACACCGCCGGTGCCGCCCCCGACCCGTCCTCCACGAAGCGTAACCGACCAACAGCGGGCTCTGTCTGCTCCGATGACGTAAACCCGCGGCCGGCTGATATCATTATTTTTTATTTTTTATTTCTAGAAATGTTGAATTAGCTAGAAAATTTAGAAAAAATGTTGAATTAGCTAGAAACTATAGAAAAATTCTTGAATTAGCTAGAAATCCTATTAATTGTAAATTGCAAACCCAGAAAATTACTTTGATACTTTTGTAGTCAATTATTGATTCCGTAGTCAAGTGTTGTTGCAAAATGTATAAGGTTTATTTAGTCATTCTTTTTTTGTCATTTACTAGCAATTCACAATAAACAATAATTGTTGTAGTCATTTATTGTAATAAATTGTATAAGTGTTTAACTCTTTTCTTGTTGTCATTTACTAGCAATTCACAGTAAATATTGTTGTTGTTATTTATTGTAACAAATTGTATAAGTGTTTAATTCTTTTTTTTATCATTTACTAGCAATTCACTGTAAATATTATTGTAGTTATTTATTGTAACAAATTGTATAAGTGTTTCATTCTTTTATATAATTGTAAATATTATTGTAGTCATTTACTGTTTGAAAATTGTATAAGTTATAGTCATTCTTAGAATAATTCTTTTTATATTATATTAATTACAATGGTACGATCAGAGGACAGGCTCGATTGGACGAGGAATACCTAATGGACTTGATTGCTCAAGGTCGCACGAACGATCCGTCAAACAAAGAGATCGATCACAGCCAAACTGACATCTACCTCAACATGTCTGGTAATGGCAATGAGGAGCAACCAATTGCCGAGGGAGGCAATGATGGGCAATAAGGCGAGGTATAATAATTATTACATGATTTGAATTCTCTATGTATCAAGATTATTGGGAATTAATAGTTCTTTCGTTTTTCAGCCATTTGGATCGAGTAGGTCTAAACGGAAACGAGGCCCGAAGAAGAGGTTAGAGGGTTATAGCATCATCACGGAACTTAATGAAGAGGATGAACCAACTGCTCCAGACAATGCTAATACCAAATTGGTGAATCGAATTGGGTTTCTTCTTAGGGATAACATCCCAATAAGCTTTCAAAATTGGAAAAGCCCTGAAATCGATGAGAATGTGGTCTCCACAAGCATGGTCCCTGAGTGAGAGAAGGAAATGAAATGGGAGAAGATAAAAGAAAACTTCACGTTCAAAGGTGTAAATGAAGAAAAAGTGAAAGATTGGGGCTTTCGGAAGGGTGCAATTGCTTTTCAAACGTACAAGAAGAACCTGAACAAAGACTACATAAAGAAGGGCCTTGCACCATATTTCACGAAGCACCCAAAGTTCATAGATCACTAGGATTCATTAGTGCAGTTCAAGCAGTCGCAAAAGAGCACTAAGGCAACTAAAACCAACACAGACAATGCTCGTCAGAAGAAATACTTTCATCATCTTAGGTCACTAGGTTACAAGAAAGGGATCATCAAATGGCAGAGGATGGAAGATGACATAATTGCTAAGGAATAGTACTAGCGACTCTCGAATGGACGGAGTGAGCAAAGCATTGGTAGTATGTTCATGACGGCACGCTCAATCCTGAAAATGGATCATTTGTGTTCAGTCAAGAATTAAGAGAAACGGCTATGAGACTTGTTGAGTTAATAAAGGCTACGACCGAAGGATCTTTCATGCCTGATCAAGAGAAGGACGAGCTGACTATGGCACTAGGTAATCCAGAACACCCTGGACGTTGCCTAGGCAAAGGAGTAATTCCATGGAAGTTTGCCTTTCGTGAGCACATTGATTCCTACAGAAGTCGCCAAAGAAGTAAGGCCGAATACGCACGACAGCTGTGAGAGTTGCAAGAACAACTAGCTTTGACAGAGGCAAGAATGGAGGAAGCAAAAGACCAACGTGTGGCTCTAGCTCCTAGGAAACAAGCCAATGAACAAGCAGCTGCATCATCAGGGGCTAATGTCAACGTAAGCCCCTTTTAGCATCAAAGCAGCGCCGCTTCCATGGAAGCCCCAGCTAGAGGATCTTCTGACATGGTTGAGGACAACCAACACCACCCCGTGGACGACATCATTGGGAGGGTCCCTTGTGAGCTTGTTATTCCTGTGAAAAACAAGCTCATCGTGGTGGCATATGGTGTGGCTGAACAACTGACACAAGGTCAAACAATTCATGGCGTGGAGATTCCAGCTCGCGGTTTCGCTAAAGTTGGGGTGGACCGAGAGGTCGATGGTTGGGATGACCTCGAACTAAAGGTACCTGGAGGTGACGGGGAAAAGAATCTAGGAGAAGCTATCCACGGTTGGATTCTATGGCCCAAGCACTACATAAGGATTCCACAACCAAATCCCCTGACCTTTGGATCATCTCTTCAGGGCTCAAGGGC
This sequence comes from Setaria italica, assembly GCF_000263155.2. NCBI lineage: Eukaryota > Viridiplantae > Streptophyta > Magnoliopsida > Poales > Poaceae > Setaria > Setaria italica. The sequence goes on along the minus strand of NC_028458.1, from coordinate 19,848,721 downwards.
ATGATCACCTACCATCTGCCAGGGCACCCTCTTCACTAGGTAACAGGGATCCTAGCATGAGTCCACTAGCTGACAGAGATCCTAGCATGAGTCCACTTCCCCCTGTTATGAGCAAGGCTACACGATGAAAGACACCCTCAGTTCCGCCTACAAAGAAGAATCAAAAGAAGCCAAAGGAGAAGCAACCAGAGCCCAAGAAAGCTTACGAGAAGACTGATACGGAAATTGACGCAGTAGTGGATGCTGAGGTTAAAGCTCACTTCGCACCAAAGCCTCACATGAAGAATGATCCACTACTTGATAAGGTTAAATTCGGGCTTTCATTAGAGGCATGGAGTTGGAGAAAAAGAAGAAGCTAAAGAAACCACTGCTATCTAACTACGATCGCACAATAACAAAGACTTTTCAGAAGAAAAAGAAAAGTGGGTCAAGTATTCCACAGCTTGGAACCCAATCCAACCAATCGATTGCGTTGCTCCAGGTGCTTTTGAAGTTTGATAAGAACCTGCTTCTATTTGCCGAAGATACAAATCTCACCGCAGCTCAACTTCGAGGGGAGGATCACATCCCAAAGCACCCTGGGGAGACCAACCGGTACTAAATTAGCCTCGGCCATGCGCGCCATGGCAGCGAATTAAGTACCAGTTGGTCTCCCTATTCGGTACTAAAGGAACTGGTACTAAAGGACCCCCCCTTTACTACTGAGTTAGCAATACCGGTTGCACAACCGGTACTAAAGGAGGGTTTGGACCCAGTACTGAAGGCACTTTCCCCAGCAGTGATTATGTTATTTGGACCGTTGAATGACAATTGGATGATGTTTATTGATCACCGAAGAAGGGAAAATTTGCACTTGTATTATAACACCTTCTTTAAATTAATAAATTTGGATTTTTCAATGCAAATTATGTTACAGGCACTAAAAAAGGTTGGTATGTCAAACTACAAAAACCATTGGGCCTTTTCCTTAGAGGAAATTGTCATATTTCGCTGAACCGTCCCCCCCCCCAAAAAAAAAAGCAAGCTGCTCATTTTTTTGTTATTTTCTATTAAGTTAAGTCCACCACTAGTCCTCAAACTTGTTGGGGTCTGTCATCCCGGTCCCCAAACTATCAAAACACGCAAACTCCTCCCTAAACACTGTTCAAGTCTCATTAGCCACCAAACGGGTGCCAACGTGGGTGATTAGCTGACGTGGAACTGTCACTGTATCCCCTACGTGGCTCGAGAGAGTTAAGGGCGTTGATATTTTGCACAAAAGACCCTCCGTTTTGTTTCTCTCTCAGTTATCCCCCCCATCAAAGAAAGAATCGAGGGAGGCGGTGGGGGCGACGAGGACAACAAGGTTGCGCGTGGAGGTGGCGATCGAGGGAGAATCGGCAGAAGAGGCGGAAGGATAAAGGGAGAGCAGGAGGAAGGAAGCGAAGGTGGAGGTTTCCACCAGCTCAACGTGGAAGGATGGTAGCGGGATTGTGACGCAAAGGGGAACCGATGCCTCAATATGGTGAGTTGATCATTTCCACTGAATAGATCTACAGATCTGATGACGGGGATAATGGA
>NC_028458.1:19831005-19847061 GCF_000263155.2 Setaria italica | reverse complement strand
TGTGAAAAAGTTTAGTACTTTGGTAGTCTATGTTGATCATGATGACAAATTTGCACATGATAATTGGGATGATGTAGTTGCCAATCCAGTGGCTGATTTGCATAAGGTGTTAAGCCTAAGGAAGTTTGAGTATGTGAATAGCAAACCAGGTGAAAATCTGCTATATTCTATACTGATTTGAAGAAAGGGAGAGTTGAGCAAGGTCCTAGTTCTGAAGGTAATTCAGAAGTTGTCAGTGAGAGAAGTAGTGTTGGAGAAGATATGTATGTGGACAGTGATTATGAGATAGAAGGTGATGATTTGTTTGAGGATAATGTTGATATGGATGTCAGTGTTGCCAAAGACAACAAGAGGCTAGAGGAAGCATGTTGAAGACCTTTCAGACAAGTCGCCCAACAGTTGTTGCTGATGAAGATGACACTGATGATGAGACACTAGAACTCCCAGATTCAAATAAGGAAGGAGAAGGGAGGGGCAAGTTTAGATCTTGGAGGGAAGAGAACGTGACCAGTCCATCATTCTTTGTTGGATAGGTGTTCCCTTAAGTTAAGAAGTTGAGGCAATCAATTATAGAGTATTCTGCAAGGAACAGAGTAAAAATCAAGCTCCTCAGGAATGACTCAAAGAGGCTTAGAGGTCACTGTGCAAAGGGGTGTCTATGGAACATATATGCTTCAATGGACAGTAGGGTTAACTCAGTTGTTGTGAAGACATTCTATGGTGTTCATAACTGCAAAAAAGGAGTGGGTATTGAAGAGATGCATATCAAGGTGGTTAGCAGATAAGTACATTGATGCCTTTAGAGCAAATGACAAGATGGGTAGAACCAGCATTGGGAGGATTGTTCAGAAATATTGGAACTTAACACTGTCAAGGAGCAAGCTTGCCAGAGCAAGAAGGCTCATCATATCATCTATTAATGTAGATGAGGAGTAGCAATACAACTCTTTATGGGACTATGGACAGGAGATGAGAAGCAATCCTAGGAGCACATTTTACCTCAACCTGCTGATAGTAGGTTCAGTACATGTTATATGTCAATAGATGCTTGCAAAAGGGGTTTCAGGGCTGGATGCAGGCCAATCATCTGCCTTGATGGGTGTCACATCAAAACAAAGTTTGGAGGACAACTTTTGACAGTAGTAGGAATGGACCCAAATGACTGCATTTTCCTATTGCAATTGTTGCTGTTGAGGTTGAGTCCTTGGCTTCTTGGAAGTGGTTTTTACAAACTCTGAAAGATGACCTTGGGATTGATAACACCTACCCCTGGACCATCATGACTGACAAGCAAAAGGTATGTAGCCACCTTTGATTAATTCTACCAATTGTTGACTAATTTGTTTACCTTGCATCTTTGACTAATGCCACATTTTACTGTTTCAGAGTCTTATCCCAGCAGTTCAACAGATTTTTCCTGAATTAGAACACAGGTTCTGTGTCAGGCACCTGTATTCCAATTTCCAAGAAAAGTTCAAAGGTGAGATTCTCAAAGATCAGTTGTGGGCTTATGCAAGATCATCATCAGTGGAGCAATGGAACAAAAATATGGAGAAGATGAAGGCTTTGAATGCAGATGCATACAACTGGTTAGAGAAAATGGTTCCCAACACTTGGGTGAGAGCTTTTTTCTCAGAGTTCCCCGAGTGTGACATATTGCTGAACAACAACTGTGAAGTGTTCAACAAATACATTCTAGAGGCAAGAGAGCTTCCAATCCTTAGCATGTTTGAGAGGATCAAGACTCAGCTAATGACAAGGCATTACAACAAGCAACAAGAATTGGCAACCCAGATGGAAGGAAGCTTCTGCCAAAAAATCAGGAAGAAGGTGGCTAAGAATGCAGAGTATGCAAAATTGTGCTATGCTTTGCCTTTTGATCAAGGTGTGTTCTAGGTGCAAATTAGGGATTACCAGCACATAGTGGACATCAATGCCAAGACTTGTGACCGCAGAAGGTAGCAACTGATAGGTGTGCCATGCTGCCATGCAATTGCTTGATTGAGGCATGAGAGAATTAAGCCTGAGAGTGTGCTTCCAAGTTGCTATTCAGTGGAGACATTCAAAAAAGCATATGGATACAACATATGGCCTTGCAAGGACAAAAGCATATGGGAAAGGATTACAGGACCAAAAGTTCTCCCACCAAAGTATGAGAAGAAACTAGGCAGGCCACCAAAATCTAGGAAGAAGTAGCCACAAGAAATTCAAGGAACAAATGGATCCAAATTAACTAAGTATGGAGTTGTAATGCACTACAGTCACTGCAAAGAAGCTGGCCACAACATTGGTGGTTGCAAACTTAAGAAGATGGGATTCAGTTCAGCTGAAGCTAGAAAATTAGTTGCACAAACACAAGTTCGGCTACAACTTGAGGCTGAACAAGTTGCTGTTGCTGTAGCTGCAGTCCAAACAAATGAGGCCACCAATGATGAGCCTAACAATGAGCCAGTGAACCAGGAATTCACAAATGATGATGCATTGCCTTCAATGACACAAGCCACATCCACCATGCTGAGTGAGATGCTTTCTTAGGTACCTTTTCTAGCACTTCAAAAACTGAATACAACCAAAGCACTATGTGACTGACTAACACTTCATTTTGTAGGAAACCCAATCTACAATGCAATCTCAGGTTTATGGGCCATTGCCAGATAGTGGATTCATCATGTCCAACCAACCAGTTGTAAGACCTGCCACCTTGACAACAAGCACCAAAGTAGGAAGGGCAGCATCATCAAGGAAGAGGAAGGAACCTAGAAACAAGGGACAAGTGCAGAAGAGGAAGGCATCGAGCAGCAAGGGTCCAGAGCAAAAGAAGAGCAGAACAACCAGCAAAAAGGGAGAGGTGCAGCATAAGAACTGAACATGTTATGACTTTTGTGTGATGAAATTATAACTTTTGAGAGATGTCTAGGTGAATTTACTGTGATGCCAAGATGACTTTTATGTGATGAACAACATGTTTTTGTGATCATGGCTACTACCTCCTGGATGGATAGATTGTGCCAGTTATGGATCTTTATCAAAAAAGTCTCAGTATGATTTCTACTATGGATCTTTTGTTCTATAAGGCAATACAGTAAAACAAAGAGATGTAACTGTCATTTCATTTCATAAATCACCATTACATTCTGGAAGAACAATACATTTTATTCAGTTTAACCAATTCATAGTAACATATTGTAACGCCCGCAAAAAAAATCATTAACTAAAATCACCGTTAAAAACTGTCTTTAAAACCTTTTTACCGCTGAGCTCCCAGAAATCGGAAACCTCCCCGGCGATTTCGCCGTCCCGGTACCCATGCCGACCCCCCCACCTATCTTTTTATCTGTGCCCGCGAATCTCGCCGCGTGCCGGTGTCAGACGCCGAGCGCGTGCTCCGACCGCGTGCCGCGAGTGCCGCCGGTCTCCCCCTTTTCTTTCTCTTTTTCTTCCCCTTTCTCCTTTTTCTTTTTCCTTCTTCTTTCTTCCTCCTTCTCCTTTCTTCTTCCTCCCTCCTCCTCTCTCCTCCTTCTTCTTCCTGGCACCCGGACCGGCCCCAACTCATTTACTACCCGGCGCCCCTCCCTCCTGGAGCCACGCCGCCCGGCTACCTTGGGCCCGCCGGCCACTCCGCACGACGCCTGGCGCTCGACCCCGCCCGCGCCTGAACCCGGCCGCGCCCACGACTGGCGCGTCGTGCCGGTCCGCCCGGCCCTGCCGGCGCGCCTGGCGCCACGCCGCCTGGCCGCCTTGGCCCGCGCCCGGGGGGGCACGTGCCGCCGCCCGGCGCCACTCCCCGGCCGGCCCGCCCGGCCCCTACCCCGCCGTACGCCGCCGCCACTCCGCCCGGCGCCTGGCGCCACGCCGCGCCCCGACCTGCACGCCACCGCCGGCGCCCTCCCCGCCGCCTATAAAAAGCCGCCCGGCCTCCCCACTCTCCACCCACCAGCACCCCCACCGCACCCACTACGAGCCGCCGCCGCCGCCGTGCGCCACCGCCGCCGCCGTGCACCACCGCCGCCGCCGTGAGCCCCGCCGCCGCCTTCCTTCGCCCAAAGACCGGCGCCCGGTCCACCCCTCCCCAAGGTGAGGGGCAAAACGAGGCCCCCTCCTCTTCCTCCACCGCCCGCCGCCCCCGGCTCGCCGCCGGCGACGCCCGGCCGGCCGCCGGCCACTCTCTCCCTCCCTCTCTCTTCCTCTGTTTCCTGGAAGAAGAAGGAGCCAAAACTCCAAGAATTCCGATCTAACCCCCAAGTTTCCCCAAATCACACATAAGCCCCTCCACTTCCGAAAGAAATTACAAATAGGTCCCTGGTTTATTAAAAATCAGCCCTAAAACCCCATTTAAGCCCCTAATCAATGATTAACCCGTCATTTCATGCGCCAAACTCCCTCCAATTAATCCCAAATTTTACCACGTCACCCTCCAGAATACTTTCGCCGATCCATATCCAAATTTCCCAAAAATAATCCCTCTACCTATTTTCCGTTCGCGTTTCCTGTTCGGAGCTCACGGTTAAAAATCGTTTTCTCTTTTATTTATTCGTGTGCCTGTTTGTGTGTGCCGTAGATCGCGGATTGCCCGAGGAGGAGCCCGAGGAAGAGTTTGACCGCGAGCCCGAGCCCGAGGACCAGTACCGCGAGCCGGAACCCCCGGAAGGCTTTGAAGACGGCAAGTCCAATCTCACCCTTTTGATGCATACTTAATACCTAGTTTTTCAAACACAACCTATTGGCCTGTTTTTACAAAATGCATATTATTTTATCGCAAGACATGGTTGGATAGCCACCCCTTGATTGTTATGAACATTCCTTGTTGTCCTATGCTTATCTCTAAATATGACTCGCTCTGTTTAGTTGATAACCGCTGCTAGAACGCTTAGGAACCTGTTACTCAAATGCAAACATTATTACAACGGTGTATTCGGGAAATTAAGGTGTGTGTGTGTCCAAGTAAGAATAATGGCTTTTGGTTCGGGAAAAGAAATGTGTGGACGGGATGGATGGGTGTTCCTTGTGTGGGATGCCCAGTTGTTGTGCTCGTACCTTGGTGGTTGGGCAATGTTGGGAGATATCCATCCGGTCATAATTAAGGACCGAGTTAATGTGTCATCTTGCCTAATTCCACTATCGTGCAACCACTCGACCGTTGTATGGGCAACGGCTTAGCATAAACCCCACTAGCTGGGTGGTTAGTCCTCAGGAGTGCTGGTGAGCAACGGGAACCCACGGAAAAGGATTAAGATCTTGGTGACTTGAGTCCCGGTTACGGTCTCCTGAATGAGCCGTGGACCCCTTGGGTGTTCCGTGAGAACTAGCCAGTCTTAGCTAAGGTGGGTAATGGCTTTGTTAGGATCCGTACCGTCACTAAGGTGATCGTGCTACGGTACCCTACTTGTGGGAAAAGTGTACACCCTCTGCAGAGTGAAAACCTATCCGGGTAGCCGTGTCCACGGTATTGGACGAATTACGGCTTGGTCACATAACTAGTGTTTGGGCAAGGATGTCATGAGTGTGTGTGTGTGTGTGTGTGGAATTTCAGAAGAGTCCGGCAGTTGTGCCGTGCGCTATGACGGACGGGGAGTCCGATAGCGATAAAAGTTGGATCCTTTGTGTAGGATCAACCCCACTCAGTATTTCGGGTATTAAAGGCAACTTTACAAAAATCCTTTCGAAAACGATCCCTTGCATGTGTTAAAAATTAGCTTTTCCGCAAAATAAACCCTAGCCTATCCTTGTTATACTTGTGCATAATCTTGCTTGTATCCCCTCCGTGGATGGGGTTGGACTTGTTGAGTATGTTAGTACTCACCCTTGCTTCATTGCTACAGAGGAAGACCCTGAGTTCGTCGCAGAAGACCTCGAGTAGAGGTTGTGTCCGCACCCGACGCTGCCTGTGGTGTTGCCCTGCCCAAGATGCTGCTGCTGCCGTGTAGTCTCGAGTGCTGTCTTTTGGCAGTCGCTTGGTTAGCCGCCGTTATCTATTTACTGTTTATCGCTGCGTGGCTTTCACGCCCACTCCCTCGGGAGTTGTACGGTAACTGAATTATCTGTCGAATAAATGTGTTATCAGCCTCCTGGGACTGGTATTTGTATCACATTTAGTCTCTACTCATGTGGGGACGCTTCAGGTGGTATCAGAGCCGTCGTTGGCTGTAGGACGCAACCTTAGGACTGGATTAGCCCATTTTGACCAAAACAAAAGAATTACAAAATTTCTTCCTACCTTGCTCTATTGAAAAACTAATTTGTGCCCCGGATCTTTTCCAGATGGCCGAGGAAGGATGGGTCAACAGCCACTGCCTGGAGGAGCCTGGTTTTCCCAGATTGCTGTTCGCCTGCATGGACCGCCTTGGGATTTACGAGCGTCCGGAGTACACCAGCAGGGAGTACGAGGACCGCGGGACCCCTCGGTGCGAGATGATTATCTACATCGGGCGGAGTAGCCGCTATCCGGATATCCAGCCATGGAACGTGACCGCCACCGGCTTCCGACACAAGGATACCTATCAAGTGGCAGCCCGGAAGGCCCTCCGTTTCCTGTGCCAGATCTACGAGAGGCACATTGGCCGCACTCCGATGAGGTTTTACCCGCCTGTCAAGAAGAACCGCCCGGTTTGGCTGGCCCGGGTACGGACCTTGGAAGGACGTGGACAGCGCGAGGATGACCCCACTGTGCTACACATGGCTGCCTACCTTCTCACCTTGGATGAGCTCTACGACGAGCAGGCTGCTAAGTTGAAGCAGCAACTCCGTAGGGCCGAGGACGCAGAAATTATGGTGAGGAGGCTTCAGGTGAAGTTAGCCGCCGCCGAAGCTCGAGCCGCGGCCGCTCAAAGCAACGAGGCCATTGCCGTTGAGGCTCTCAAGGAAGCTGAGGATCGACACACCAAGGAACTGAAGGATGCCCACCTCACCATTCGTGCCAGAAGGAGGATGGTGGCCATCGAGGATGACGAGGCCCCGATCCTCGAAGGGATCCCCATTGCCCCAGGACCCAGTAAGCGGAAAAGCCCGGACGCCACCCCGGCACCACCACCTTCAGAAAGGAACTCCGAGGTGTCGGATGGAGTGGTTCCCGAGACCCCTCCCACGGGCGGGACTCTGAAGGATGAGGTGTTGGCCCTTCTCATTCCATTAGAAGATCACTCAGTCCAGGGAGAAGACTCGCCCCGCGAGTAGTGTGCCCAGCCAGTATTGCCCAAGGAATAAAGCCGTCATGGTCCGCAGTTTAGGGTTGTACCCTCCAGTTGTGTTGTTGTAACCGGTCGTGTAGTGCGTGTTTTGGCCTTACCCCAGCAGTGTTGTACCCCCGTGGCAAAATAAATAAAATCGTTTGTGTTTGTTGCTTGTTAGTCTGTGTGTTTGTCGACAGGAGGTGGATTCTGTCTCTTCGAAATACGAAATAACCACTTTAAAGATCACTAAAATCCAAATCATACTCTCATAAAAAGGTCTCACTCAATCTGCAGATGCCGCCCAAGCGTGCCACCAGGACTTCCCCAAGTCAGGCTCATGCCTCCCCCAGTGCAGAGAGGCAGCCTGAAAGGCAGGAGCCGCCTCCGGCAGTACTCCCTGAGGAGCAAGAAGTAAGCCAGCCAGAAGGAAGGGGAGAAAGCCAAGTGGGAACACAGCAGCCACCACCCCCACCGGTCATCGATCTGGTTCAAGTGATGAACAACCAGACCCTTCTGCTGGAAGCTTTAGCCAACGCCGTTACTCGCCAGAGGCCCCGTGGGCAGAATATGAATGAGAAGTTGACTGACTTCCTCCGGACCAAGCCACCCACTTTTGGCGGGTCTGTCAACCCTCTGGACGCGGATGACTGGCTGCGCGTCATCCAGAGGAAGCTGGAACCCTTTGGGTGTGAGAGCAGGGACAAAGTTCTCTTGGCTGCCCACCAGCTCACTGGGACTGCCCTAGCCTGGTGGGAGAACTACTGCTCGGCTGCCCAGGATGCCTCTACTATCACCTGGGATGAGTTCGTGACGGAATTCCGTCGCTACCACATCCCCGCCGCCACCATGAAGCGCAAGGCGGATGAGTTCCGTGAACTCCGCCAGGGCAACCGCTCGGTGGAGGAGTACACCTTCCAGTTCATGGAGCTGGCCCGTTATGCTCCAGAGGAGGTGGACAAGGATGAGAAGAAGCAGGACATGTTCAAGAAAGGCTTGAACGCGGAGCTAAGGACCCTGCTCACTCCTCAGATCTACCCCGACTTCAACACCTTGATGAACATGGCCATCTTGACTGAGAGGGCCAAGGCAGAAGAGCGGAGGGACAACAAGCGTCGGTTCCTGGAAAACAAGGCACACCAGCAGGACCGATTCCAGAAGCCAAGGAACTTCGGTCATCCCTTGCCCAGATCCCAAGCTCCCATGCATTATCGGACCCAGTCCCAAACACCTGGCTCACATCAGACTGCTGCCCCATTCCGGAGCCAGAACTCCATCAAGGCCCCACAGAGCAGCGCCAGCCAGGTCACCAGTAATGGTAGGGCATGCTTCAACTGCAGAGAGCCAGGGCATTTCATCGCCAACTGCCCCTATGCCAACAAGCCAGCAGCATCAGCCTTGTCCAACTCAGTAGCTGGGCCCAGGACCGCATTGTCAGGAGCCAACCGTGTGCCAGTCCGCAGCAGTGGCAACCCCGGCAACAACAACAGCCAGCAGATGAGGCCGCCCCAGCAGTCATTTGGTCGAGCCCGCGTCAACCACATCGGCGCGCAGGAGGCTCGCGACGCCCAGGGCGTGGTACTCGGTGAGTTCCTAGTCAGCTCAGTCTTGGCAACAGTACTTTTTGATTCTGGAGCATCACATTCCTTCATATCCTCAAGTTTTGTGGAGAAACATCATATACCTACAGTACTACTAAAGTTACCCCTATTAACCCGGACTCCTGGGGCCGACATTCAGTGTCGACTAGGCTGTTCTCGGGTAAGGATCAATTTAAGTGGGGTAGAGTTTCTAGCGGATCTAGTAGTACTTAAGTCTAAGGGGATAGATGTGATCCTTGGAATGGACTGGTTAAGCCTACATGACAGCCATATAGGGTGTGCTAATAAGGTAGTGCACCTGACAAATCAAGAGGGTGTGCAAGTGACCTGTCACACTAAGGGAAGTGACCCAGACCCCATGGTGTTCAGCATGGAGACTAAGATCTTAGGAGAGGTCCCGGTAGTGAGTGAATACCCGGACGTCTTTCCTGAAGAATTACTTGGAATGCCCCCTGACCGAGACATAGAGTTCGTAATTGACCTTGTCCCCGGAACCTCCCCTATAGCCAAGAGACCCTATAGAATGGCAGCCCCAGAGTTAGCCGAGCTGAAGAAACAGTTGGGGGAGTTGCAACAGAGTGGTTTTATCAGGCCTAGCTCATCCCCGTGGGGAGCCCCCGTGCTTTTTGTCAAGAAGAAAGATGGGAGTATGAGGATGTGCGTGGATTATCGCGCATTAAACGAGGTCACTATTAAGAACAAGTACCCCCTCCCTAGAATAGATGACTTGTTTGACCAACTAAAGGGAGCCAAGTATTTCTCCAAGATAGATCTGAGATCGGGGTATCATCAGCTCAAGATCAAGGAGAGCGACATCCCGAAGACCGCCTTTGTCACCCGCTATGGTCAGTTTGAGTTTACAGTGATGTCCTTTGGATTGACCAATGCACCTGCTTACTTCATGAACCTCATGAACAAGGTGTTTATGGACGAATTAGATAAGTTTGTCGTAGTCTTTATCGACGATATACTTATCTATTCCAAGAGTGTTCAAGAACATGAACACCACTTACGGGTGGTCTTGGAAAAATTAAGAGCCCACCGACTCTATGCTAAATTTAGCAAGTGCGAATTCTGGCTTGAGAAAGTGGCATTCCTAGGTCATATCCTGACCGCGGAAGGAGTAGCAGTGGATCCTGAGAAAGTGGAGGCCGTCTCCAACTGGCAGCAGCCCACTAATGTTAGTGAAATCAGGAGTTTCCTGGGTTTAGCTGGATATTATCGGAGGTTTATTGAGGGATTCTCCAAGATAGCCCGTCCCATGACAGAGTTGCTCAGAAAGGACAAGAAGTTCACCTGGACCGAGTCATGTGAGCGGAGTTTCCAGGAGCTGAAGAGAAGGTTGACCACAGCCCCAGTGCTGACCTTACCAGATATCCAGCGAGACTTCGTCATCTACTGCGATGCATCTCGACAAGGATTAGGCTGTGTCCTTATGCAGGATGGGAATGTCGTGGCATATGCTTCCCGATAGCTTAAGCCCCATGAGCAGAACTACCCAACCCATGACTTAGAATTTGCAGCCGTAGTGCATGCCCTCAAGATCTGGAGACATTATCTGATTGGGAATAAGTGTGAAATCTACACCGACCATAAGAGCCTAAAGTACATCTTTACCCAACCCGATCTAAACTTAAGACAGAGGAGGTGGCTAGAGCTGGTAAAGGACTACAACCTGGAAATCCATTACCACCCTGGCAAAGCTAATGTGGTAGCTGATGCCCTAAGCAGAAAGCCCTACGGACAGCCCGGACCCGAGAATGCCCGACTACGAGAGGAAATGGCCCAGTTGAATGTGCATATCATTCCCCAGAATACTAGCCGTAGGCTAAGTGTCCAGCCCACGTTAGAGGATAAAATCCGAGAAGCCCAGAGTTCAGACCAAGATCTAGTAAAAATCCGCAAGCAGACCGGAGAAAATAAAGCCCCGGATTTCAGGGTAGATGACAAGGGAACCTTATGGTATAAGAACAGAATTTGTGTCCCTAAAGACGGAGAATTCCGGCAGACCATCATGGATGAAGCCCATAACTCAGCATACTCCATTCACCCCGGATCCACTAAGATGTACATGGACCTAAAACAGAAATACTGGTGGAACGGGATGAAGGCAGACATAGCTCAATTTGTCGCCCGGTGCGATATCTGCCAAAGAGTCAAGGCCGAGCACCAGAAGCCAGCCGGCTTGCTACAACCCTTGCCTATCCCGGTTTGGAAGTGGGACGAGATTGGCATGGATTTTGTAGTAGGCTTGCCCAGAACCCAGAAAGGAAATGACTCCATATGGGTAATAGTGGACCGACTCACCAAGGTCGCTCACTATCTGCCCGTACGGACCACCTACGGTGGGGAAAGACTGGCTCGACTCTACGTCGACAACATAGTGAAGCTGCATGGTGTGCCCAGCCGGATCGTCTCAGATAGAGGAACTCAGTTCACCTCTAGGTTTTGGAGGAGCTTACACAAAGCCATGGGTACCAAACTGGATTTTAGTTCAGCCTATCACCCTCAGACCGATGGCCAAACCGAACGGGTAAATCAGATCATGGAGGATATGTTAAGAGCGTGTGTCCTCACCTATGGAAAGGATTGGGAACAAAGTCTACCCTATGCAGAATTCTCATACAACAATAGTTACCAAGCCAGTCTAGGCATGTCACCATTTGAGGCCCTTTATGGTAGAAAGTGTCGGACCCCTTTGATGTGGTCAGAAGTCGGAGAGCGTTCCCTGGTCGGACCAGCTTTTATCAAAGAAGCAGAAGACCGTGTAGCAGAAATCCGAGAAAAGTTAAAGGCCGCACAGTCCAGACAGAAAAGCTACTCTGACAAGAGAAGACGGGAATTGTGCTTCAATGAGGGAGATTTTGTCTACCTCAAGGTATCCCCGATTCGGGGTACGCGAAGGTTTCAGGTGCAAGGAAAGCTAGCCCCTCGGTACATTGGACCGTACCAGGTGTTAAAGAGAGTGGGAGCCGTAGCATACCGTATCCAACTGCCCGAAGAAATGTCGGATATACACCCGGTATTCCATGTCTCCCAGCTAAGAAAATGCTTGAGAGTACCGGAGGAGCAAGTACCGGTGGAAACACTAGACCTACAAAAGGACCTTCGGTATCAAGAAGTACCTGTCAAGATTTTGGACACTGTCACTAGAAGGACAAGAAATACAGCAGTCCGGATCTGCAGAGTACAGTGGAGCAGGCATGACGAAGAAGAAGCCACGTGGGAACGCGAGGACGCGTTAAAGAAGGAATTTCCCCATCTCTTCAGGACTCGGTCGAATCTCGAGGACGAGATTCAATTTAAGTGGGGTAGGTTTGTAACGCCCGCAAAAAAAATCATTAACTAAAATCACCGTTAAAAACTGTCTTTAAAACCTTTTTACCGCTGAGCTCCCAGAAATCGGAAACCTCCCCGGCGATTTCGCCGTCCCGGTACCCATGCCGACCCCCCCACCTATCTTTTTATCTGTGCCCGCGAATCTCGCCGCGTGCCGGTGTCAGACGCCGAGCGCGTGCTCCGACCGCGTGCCGCGAGTGCCGCCGGTCTCCCCCTTTTCTTTCTCTTTTTCTTCCCCTTTCTCCTTTTTCTTTTTCCTTCTTCTTTCTTCCTCCTTCTCCTTTCTTCTTCCTCCCTCCTCCTCTCTCCTCCTTCTTCTTCCTGGCACCCGGACCGGCCCCAACTCATTTACTACCCGGCGCCCCTCCCTCCTGGAGCCACGCCGCCCGGCTACCTTGGGCCCGCCGGCCACTCCGCACGACGCCTGGCGCCCGACCCCGCCCGCGCCTGAACCCGGCCGCGCCCACGACTGGCGCGTCGTGTCGGTCCGCCCGGCCCTGCCGGCGCGCCTGGCGCCACGCCGCCTGGCCGCCTTGGCCCGCGCCCGGGAGGGCACGTGCCGCCGCCCGGCGCCACTCCCCGGCCGGCCCGCCCGGCCCCTACCCCGCCGTACGCCGCCGCCACTCCGCCCGGCGCCTGGCGCCACGCCGCGCCCCGACCTGCACGCCACCGCCGGCGCCCTCCCCGCCGCCTATAAAAAGCCGCCCGGCCTCCCCACTCTCCACCCACCAGCACCCCCACCGCACCCACTACGAGCCGCCGCCGCCGCCGTGCGCCACCGCCGCCGCCGTGCACCACCGCCGCCGCCGTGAGCCCCGCCGCCGCCTTCCTTCGCCCAAAGACCGGCGCCCGGTCCACCCCTCCCCAAGGTGAGGGGCAAAACGAGGCCCCCTCCTCTTCCTCCACCGCCCGCCGCCCCCGGCTCGCCGCCGGCGACGCCCGGCCGGCCGCCGGCCACTCTCTCCCTCCCTCTCTCTTCCTCTGTTTCCTGGAAGAAGAAGGAGCCAAAACTCCAAGAATTCCGATCTAACCCCCAAGTTTCCCCAAATCACACATAAGCCCCTCCACTTCCGAAAGAAATTACAAATAGGTCCCTGGTTTATTAAAAATCAGCCCTAAAACCCCATTTAAGCCCCTAATCAATGATTAACCCGTCATTTCATGCGCCAAACTCCCTCCAATTAATCCCAAATTTTACCACGTCACCCTCCAGAATACTTTCGCCGATCCATATCCAAATTTCCCAAAAATAATCCCTCTACCTATTTTCCGTTCGCGTTTCCTGTTCGGAGCTCACGGTTAAAAATCGTTTTCTCTTTTATTTATTCGTGTGCCTGTTTGTGTGTGCCGTAGATCGCGGATTGCCCGAGGAGGAGCCCGAGGAAGAGTTTGACCGCGAGCCCGAGCCCGAGGACCAGTACCGCGAGCCGGAACCCCCGGAAGGCTTTGAAGACGGCAAGTCCAATCTCACCCTTTTGATGCATACTTAATACCTAGTTTTTCAAACACAACCTATTGGCCTGTTTTTACAAAATGCATATTATTTTATCGCAAGACATGGTTGGATAGCCACCCCTTGATTGTTATGAACATTCCTTGTTGTCCTATGCTTATCTCTAAATATGACTCGCTCTGTTTAGTTGATAACCGCTGCTAGAACGCTTAGGAACCTGTTACTCAAATGCAAACATTATTACAACGGTGTATTCGGGAAATTAAGGTGTGTGTGTGTCCAAGTAAGAATAATGGCTTTTGGTTCGGGAAAAGAAATGTGTGGACGGGATGGATGGGTGTTCCTTGTGTGGGATGCCCAGTTGTTGTGCTCGTACCTTGGTGGTTGGGCAATGTTGGGAGATATCCATCCGGTCATAATTAAGGACCGAGTTAATGTGTCATCTTGCCTAATTCCACTATCGTGCAACCACTCGACCGTTGTATGGGCAACGGCTTAGCATAAACCCCACTAGCTGGGTGGTTAGTCTTCAGGAGTGCTGGTGAGCAACGGGAACCCACGGAAAAGGATTAAGATCTTGGTGACTTGAGTCCCGGTTACGGTCTCCTGAATGAGCCGTGGACCCCTTGGGTGTTCCGTGAGAACTAGCCAGTCTTAGCTAAGGTGGGTAATGGCTTTGTTAGGATCCGTACCGTCACTAAGGTGATCGTGCTACGGTACCCTACTTGTGGGAAAAGTGTACACCCTCTGCAGAGTGAAAACCTATCCGGGTAGCCGTGTCCACGGTATTGGACGAATTACGGCTTGGTCACATAACTAGTGTTTGGGCAAGGATGTCATGAGTGTGTGTGTGTGTGTGTGTGGAATTTCAGAAGAGTCCGGCAGTTGTGCCGTGCGCTATGACGGACGGGGAGTCCGATAGCGATAAAAGTTGGATCCTTTGTGTAGGATCAACCCCACTCAGTATTTCGGGTATTAAAGGCAACTTTACAAAAATCCTTTCGAAAACGATCCCTTGCATGTGTTAAAAATTAGCTTTTCCGCAAAATAAACCCTAGCCTATCCTTGTTATACTTGTGCATAATCTTGCTTGTATCCCCTCCGTGGATGGGGTTGGACTTGTTGAGTACGTTAGTACTCACCCTTGCTTCATTGCTACAGAGGAAGACCCTGAGTTCGTCGCAGAAGACCTCGAGTAGAGGTTGTGTCCGCACCCGACGCTGCCTGTGGTGTTGCCCTGCCCAAGATGCTGCTGCTGCCGTGTAGTCTCGAGTGCTGTCTTTTGGCAGTCGCTTGGTTAGCCGCCGTTATCTATTTACTGTTTATCGCTGCGTGGCTTTCACGCCCACTCCCTCGGGAGTTGTACGGTAACTGAATTATCTGTCGAATAAATGTGTTATCAGCCTCCTGGGACTGGTATTTGTATCACATTTAGTCTCTACTCATGTGGGGACGCTTCACATATCCAGCCAGCAATAACCCACAGACAAATACAAACAAAAAACACTTCAAAAGGCCTACAAATTCTTTTCCAATGCATACTAGCTCTAATGGCAGCCACCAATTCTTCTTCCTCTATCTTCTTAAACAACTTCTTTTCCTTCACAGGCACTCCCTCAACATTACTCTGCTCGTGTCTCTTCTCTGCAATTTTGTTGAGCACGTCAACATACTCTTCTTCCCAATACCAGAATGGGCATTCACTGCCATCACTCTGCAACCACAACAGAGCACTGAGTTCAAACCGCTTTCAAGCAAATCATAACCAAATTGAACTGGTTTAAAACCCAAAATAACTTTATGAGCAGGACCCTTGTAAAAGATGCAGCCACGATTTCCTGTGTCTTCTTTCTTAACCTCCAACTCAAGAATCTTCTATCGCCCGCACTCTATGCAGATAAGCAATGGCAGATGCGGCCTAGTCGCCTATTATGTGTATCCGATAAGCTCAAAGCCATGGGACGACCACGACGACCCGACGGCGACAATCTAGAGCCTCTCGAAGCGCTTGCGGCGGTGGCGGCGACGGCGACATGAAGTGGATAGAGAATTTTAGGCGCTAGGGATTGAGTCAACAACACGCGCCGGTGTTTTGTTGATCCTCCCCGCCCTCGGCCACGTCAACCTGCCACGTCCTCACTGAATCACGGGTGCAAACCCGTTTTGGTGGCTAATGAGATCCGAATAGTGCTTAGGGAGGAGTTTGCACGTTTTGATAGTTTGGGGATCGGTTTGCGCGTTTTGATAGTTTGGGGATCGGTTTGCGCGTTTTGATAGTTTGGGGATTGGAATGACAGCAAGTTTGAGGACCGTTCTATTCCAACTACTGGTAGATGCGTATAAACTTATCACACCTCACCTGAGTTCGTTACACGTACGCACGCCGCCCTCCACCGACTTCATCGTCTCAGCCGACCACCGGTACACAATGCGAACAAGCAGGATCCTCGATATACCACCTTCATTCTCTGTGAAGCATTCCCAAAGTTTCTAGAAGGAA